>NC_061529.1:7277500-7302500 GCF_022379125.1 Scophthalmus maximus
CTGCTGGGCCCGCAAAAGACAGGGTTGCGCCAAAGTCGGTAGGATTCATCCTGCGGGGACCATAAACGTCTGTACAAATTTTCATGACAATCCAGCCGATAGTTGTTGAGACATTGAAGTCGAAATGGAGGTGGTGGAGCTACAGACTGACTTTGCCCTTAAGTCATCATCGTACTCAAGCTACTCCAACATTGATTCCATCTGCACGCGACATTATGATTGAATATCCTCCTTGTGATGTGGTGTAAGATGAGGCAATGCTTACACCATGTGTCTTGAGTGGATAAATTGGAATCATTTACAGTTCTCCTTTTGGTTTTTTCGCTTGCTGTCAAAATTTGACTCGGCCGAGCGTCTCCCCCCATCCACGAGCATGCGATGGACAAATTGAGCCAAAACAATGACTATCAAACAGCTTTCCGAATGGCAGCCTGTCACATTTCCCTCAGCAAATGGGAAATAGAACACTGGTGTTTTATACATTTTGAAAGCCAAGAAATTGTTGGTGGTCGCTCAAAAGTTTGCAAAACAAATGTTACCCCCACCATCGAGGAGCCTTTAAGCGCCGAAGCACTGAGAAGCTTTTAGAAGCAAATGTGTCAGTGTGAAATAAGTTGTGCCCAGACAAGCTCGCCTTAGTCAACTTAGTGTGATTTTTCTGTTTAATCTTGGCTTTCTTTAACCGGGGAGGTCGGTGCAAAACAAATCCTTCTTTACCCCGACATCCCAGTGAAGGCAAAGTCCTTATTTCTTACTAGAAAAAAGGGCAGCGGATGGGAGTGGGACTGAACCAAGAAATAGTTCAAATGAAACAAAGAAAAATGCTGAGGACGTAAGAACAGAAGGCTGATAATATTGCAGAAGGTGATGGTAAACCACAGCAATGACTGCAATGGTGCACGAACACCACTAAAAGTAATTAAAGCGTCGTGGCACTGTTAGGGTAATTGTCGTAGAAAAAAAAGTGCATCCCCCAAGCTTGGGAGAGGAGAGATGAGGGTGAGGCATATGAAAACCCAGCCCCCCCCCCCCCGGGGCCAGTGCGTGTTGTCCAGAAAGGCCTGTTCCAGAAACACGACTCTGGTCTCATCAGGTCCTGGGTTATTTCCCATTTGCGTGATTCTGGCCTTTTGCATGTCGAGCGACGCAATGCAAACACTCAGAGGCACTCATGCAAAACTGCAGAGCATGCTCTCTCTCTCTCTCACACACTCTCTCCCTGTCTACCTCACACATTCCGCTTCCGTCCCTCGCTGACTTTATGGATGTTCACTGTTTGACATTTTCCCCTTGTTGAATATACCCCCCACCTCCTCCTGCCCATTTTTCTTTTTCCTCCCTTCCTTCCTTTCTCCCTTCTCTCGCTCTGCCGCTTTTTTTTTTTTGTCCGGCATTTCTTCATGCTTGACCAGCCTCGCTGTGACTCTTGACTTCAAAGAGCTACTTCATTCATCAGTCACTCATCAGGGAGAGGGGGCCATTCAGCGCCGGGCTAAAAGAGAGGGAGGGGACGAGGAGTGAGTGTATAAAATAAAAAGAAGTGGGGGGGGGGGATGAGTGTATGAAAAGAGGGCACGGGAGAGAAAGAGGATCCGCTCTTGACCGCGGGGAACCTCGGGAGTCACAAAGGCAAGAGAGGGACGCACTCCCGCACACATCCACGCACCCATTCAGCGCCACTCTTGACACTTAGACACGCACACACACACTTTTTGTTTTTCGTCCTGATGGGTGTATGGCTGCAGTTGCAGCGTACGTGGGGATCCCCTCCTCTTTATTTCTGTCTGTCCGTCTTCTCTCTACCTCGTCTCTCCCTCATTCTTTTTCACCTGAGCCTGGCGGTACAAATGGGCATCGAGGCCTGTTCCTTCCCATAATCCCTGACTGCACCTGGGCGTGCGTGTGTGTGTGTGTGTGTTGTTTAAATCGTTTCTACACCGGGGCCATTCTCCAGTATTTCTAAATCTCGCCCTGTGTATTTTCATCGCCTTCGTGCTCACTGACATTCTCCCGTCTTTTCCCCCCCCTTCCTCTGTATTTTGAGGTGGCTGGCAAGCCGGTTTTCAGGTCATTGGGAATAGCTATTGCTTCCCCTCTCAGCTGGAGTCGGGCTCACACTCAGCTGCACACATATTCACCCCCCCCCCCCCCCCACACACACACACACACACACACAAATATGCCCGCTTTTTTTTTGTTGTCGATCGCTCTCTCTTTGTGTGAGTGGTTTTTACAGACATGTGGCTTTGCGGCCCTGTACGCATGGTTTCCTGACTTAAAAAAAGGTCGTAGGTGTGCCGGGTTTCTTTTCACTCGTCTTTTGCGTCTTCATTATTCCACTGTTGTCGTGTTTTTGCTCCCCCAAGTAATAAGTCATCACTGAAAGTCTGCCGCGCTCTGCGCGCCGCTCGCCTTTTGTCTGTTTTTGCGGCTGTCCACTCTCTTTATGAAGGAGAGGTTTGTTTTCGAGATTCACCTTTTTCTTCCGTGGGTTTGAATGTAACCTTTTACCCAGATTAGCCTTTCCTGATCAGCAAGCAGGTTCTGATATGTATTGCTAGGGGGGAAAAAAATGTGGTTTTATGTAAGAGCACTTGTCTTAACTTATGTCGGGTTGAGTCAGAAGCTTTTATCAGACCGTTGTTCCTTGTTGAAGTTTTTCCACGCAGCTGGAAGACAAAGTTTGCTCGCATGTCATTTCTTATTTTTCAGAAAGTGAAAACATGCTCTCAACTAGTACTGCAACCCGTGGCTGCTTTCCAGTGTTTTCACTTGTCGATAGATTTGTGTCAGAAATGGTGAAAAATGCCAATCAGGAGCTAAGATGTGAGGTGACATCTTCAGATGAGAATGAATAGTTTATAATCATATAAGTCGCAGAAAAACGGGAACAACTTAAAGGGACAATGTTTGGTATTGTTCCCTGAAAAATTATGATTATAAATAATTAATTGAATATCAAATTAGATGACAATAATTTTTTTTCTTTTTAATCCTCTAAAGCTGCCTGTGGGGTTTTCTTTTAAAAGTTACTCACCAAATGTGCTGTATGCATTTATGTTCTCATGAACAATTTCTTTTGAGTATTTTGGGGGTTTACGCACATGTTTTGACATGTTAGCAGTCTTATTCTATGCGGCCTTTTCTGGCTACATCCTGTTTCCTCAGTTAAATGATGAGAAGCCATTGGCAGGAAGGAGCAAACATTACAGAGACCCACTTTGTTTCATAATGCCACTAGTCGTGAGAAACTCCACAGGGTACCTTTTAATCAACTTAGCTGTTTGAGCTCGACACTCAGTCAGTTTGTATTTTAGGAGTCGCCGATATAATTTAACGTCAAATGGCAGATAATATCATTTGGAATGGATTTGACCGTAAATTTTCCTTCTTATACAATCTGACGGAGGATATAGAAAAAAATGCAGTTAACAATAATGAAGTAGAAGTTCATAAAATAAATCAGTGCAAACCTACACAGAAGCCATTTAATAAATTCTACATTCTGTTGGGCTCATAATGTTCCGTTTGTGCCGACAACGTGGCAGACAAGTGTTAATTCAACTCTGCCAATGTTGGAGTTGTATGTAATGGTCGTGTTTTATTGACGTGCTTTGAATGAAACGTTTTTTTCCAAATATGCTCTCGTCCTTGTGTGTTTACAGATAATAATAATAATTTATAGAGCACTTTTCACTGCTTAAAGCAATTGATCAACACAGAACTCTGTTCACTCAACAACCGAATGCACCTGTCTTTTGTTGCCGCATTTTAAAAAGCAAGGGAATTGGGGTAAAGGAGAGTCACCAACTGAGAATCCATAAAAAATTTGGCACACGGACTGGCGTGTTCACAAAAAACTGTTTGGATTTCCTAGTCAAATGCCATGTCCACACACAACACACACACACACACACGCACACAACACACGCACACCCACACAATGTACATTGGGCAAAGCTTCACCATCGTGGACGCACACGAGCCGCCACGTGCCAGTACACACCAACGGCCACAAAAAGCTTTGAGAGAGCAGGTGTGGAGACAAACGTAAGTCAGAGGTCTTAATAAAGCAGGGGAGGCGTGGAATAGTTAATGAAACACTGAGTTATTTTCTTTCATTTTTGTTATACCAGTTGCCAAAATTAGTAAGTATGTATATAGGCTATATGTTCGATTTTTGTTTTGTTTTGAAGTATTCATCAGTATAAATCTGAGTGTGAATAACATGTACATACTCGATCCAATGTGGTGAGTCAGTGCAGTTCTTGTAAGCTGAGTAGAGTAACATGCCTGCCATGACATGCCTTAACACACGCACATACACAAACCTGAAAAGTGGAGATGTAGGTAGGAAGACATGGAAAGAGCCACAGAGCAGGAGATTGGTATAGGGAGGGATATTTGCGTTCATGTAGGCAAAGAAAAAAGAAAGGATGTATGTAGAGATGGACTAACTGGTTGGACGTACTAGGGGCAAAAGGGAAAGCAGAGATGGAAAAAGAGGGCAAGAAGGTGAGGGGAAAGTATCTCTTCGTCTCCCCCCTCTCCTCCCCCAATGGAATGTTAATCAGCGTAAAGAGGTCAGCCCTCTGAGAGTGTGTATTATGTGTGTCTGTGATGGGGTGAAAAGGTTGGATGTGGTGTTCTGGCCCTTTGGAGCCTCGTCTGAAGCGGGTGAAATGAACAACTGCACACAGGGGTCCATTACAATGTCCTTTACAACCTCCCTTACCGCACAACCCCCAGCCACAAGATTCCGAGAAACAGTTCCTTGATTAATCAGTTTTGACAGCATTGTCATGATAATGAAGCACTGCACGAATGGTGTATTGCCAAGAATTATATCATGTATATAACATAATCTGTTGATCATCTTTTTTCCATCTACAAAATACTGACATGTTACAGTTTTCAAGTTGTATTCCTTTTTCTTTCACACTGTACATCTCGGACAGGGAATTGCCTGTGGGTTTTGCTGTGGCAGGCAGACACACGGGGTTACAGGTCACAAAACAACCAAAGGATCAATGTGTCATGCATGGCAATGATTTGAAATGAATTGTACATTTTTGTATTTTTATGAAAGAGGTCTGTACGCCCATTTCAAGACAGAGCAAGTGAGTAGCCTGAGGGTGAGAGAAAAAGGATTTGTGCGATATCGACTAAACCATCGTAGATTATTTTTTTTGCTTGCAGATTAGCATGAGTTGCATTGCATTTTCCTCATTTAAAGTAAGATTTCCCTGCTTAAAGGTGATACACAGTGCACAAAATAGCAGCCACGAGCAGAGGTGCTTTGGGATTTGCTGGGTTTTAATGAGTCGAAGGACTTTCTCCAGCATGTATCATTTTATTGGCTAGAAGATTCTTCACAGCACCAAATTACGATGTGTAAGAAGCTGCCTGAAACCTTTTTTTTCTTTCAATAAAAGAAAGAAAGAAAGAAATAAAAGAAGAAAAAAAAAAGATTACAGCCTCAGGTGATTTGGAAATAGCAGCAGTTGGTATTGCATTGAGTTTCCTTGATATGAATCATCTTGCAGAGCCAGAAGAACACAGGCAGGCTGGAGACTTGAAGGTTGCAGTGGATGAGAAATCATAAAGTATAAACAGGTCAAAGTTATCCTAAAGTTGTCCGTCCAGTTCGGTGTTTAACGTGGTGGCCAACTGCTGTAGAAAGGCAGGTACACACCCAAAAACCCAAACACATATTAGTTCTTAAAGCTTCAATAGTCTATATTTTTTTTATATTAGCAATGACTAATTATTCGTGAAAAGGTTTCTCGTGTCTGTGGAGCGTTTGAACTTTGCGCCACTCTCTTGGCTCCCATCGGTGACTCAGGCGACTGTTCTTCAGCAAAAAGGCTTCGACACAAAACGTCCGACGGGCGCAGTTGGCGACTACCTAGTTGGAGCACGTCGCAGCTAAAGAGCCAGATGTTTTGCTCAGGAGTTGGTAGGTCCAAAAAGAAGGAGCTAAAAGAAAGTGACCAATCGGGACTCAAAATTTGCCAGGTGGTCAGAAACGCGACTCCAGATGAATAAGCTGTTTGCTGCCCACTTCACCATATTGACGGAGAAGGTAATGATATGCTGGTTTTCAGGTGCACAGCTTATTTTTGTTTCGCCCCCAGGCGGGGAATCATCACTCAAAAGAATCCGTTTGAAACCAGGTTTGAGTTTGGACAGCAAAGCCATTTTCTTTTAATATAATTGTTCTACCACTGTTATTCAGGATAGTGGTGGGTGACACGAAGCTCTGACATTCCTACTGTGATGAAAAGAGGTCGAATCAGTGGCGGCAAAAACAAAATCAGTGGTCTCGCCAGAAGTAAAAGAACCACTTTGTCCTGCATTTTCATTTCGGAGCCTGGATTTCCTTGGTCAGTCTCCTCTCACCAACTTATTTCACGCTGATTGCCGTATTTCTTGGGTCACTGGTCCAATGCCGACGAGCGGCGCCTCTCCGTGTTGTCTCCTTAGCCGAGGTCTACAGCTAAATCAATTGGAGCAAGCTTTTTCAATCTAGAAGTGCTTTTCCTTTTATTTCAGTTTATTGGGCCGAATAAGAAATGGGTCCGTTTAGATTTCACCTGGGACTAAGACAGTCGGACTGGGACCCTGTTGTCGGGGGGGTGAGCTCAGTACGTCTCAGTGCACCTCTGACAAGCGAGAGTTGTTTGGACCGACGATGAGATCAGATCCATCTCGACCACTGGAGAGTATATGGATGGAAGAGTGGTTTAATTTCTGTTTGAAATTAGCCATGTATTAAAACTGAGAGGGAAAAAAGTAAATTATTCAGAATCTCATTTTATAAAAAACGATAATCCTTTGTCGTACATTAAGATGACAACAGGCACGGTTTTCTAAGGGGAGTCTGGTAATCAGTGCAATGATCCACATCCGCAGCAGATGCTGACGCTTCATGTTTGTTTAGCTGTTAAGGAAGTCCTCTCCAGCGACAAACGTCTGACTAATGAAGAAACGAGGATGAACGGGGTCATCTCTGTTCCGTTCGGTCATCAAAAAGTACTTGACAGAAAAAACACCTTCAACTACCAGTGCACACTTTTGAAAAAAATAACAGATTTATATTTAGTCACACGGTGAACACAATCTGTAATTAATTCTCCAAATTTAATATCAGTATATTGGCGATTTGATTAGCAGAAATATGACATTGTTGATAATCTTCAAGACATGTTTGGGGAAATTTGTAATTTGATGGCATCGCTTTGGGGCGATTTTCTGACATTTTGCCATTTTTGTTTATCTATATCAAATATAGGCATCAAATTTAGTTGCTTTTCACCACTGTCAAACTGTCTATTGGAAACGTTCATCCCAGTTTATAGACCAATCTTTCGATATTAGGACAAACTTTATAATAAACCTGTATGTAATTGGTGTGAGAAATTGGGTTCAGGAGCCGCTTTTAAACTCTGACGCACGCCATCTTCTCTTTGAGCCTGAGACTCCGTGTGTTGGCGTTTTAGTGATGGGTTTATACATATGTATGACCATACACACGTTGGCTGTCAACTTTGCCACATCCCCCTTTGATTAATGTAACTTTGAGGTGAAAGTAAAGTGACTCTGACGCATGTTCACCTACCGCTACACACACACACACCCACACACACACTCACACACTCACACATGCAGTGTTGCCTGCTGTAGATATCTAGAATGGGATGTGGTCCCTGTGGAATACGAGATGCTACCGCTGCCTCCTCTCTCCCGTCTGTCCCTCTCCTCAGTTGTTTCTCGGCATCTCTCTCCCCTTCTCTCCATTTCTGAGCCGTGCTCTCACTGTCATCGCCCTCCGTCCCTCTCTGCATCTCTCCCTCTCGCCTCCTCCTCCTCCTCTTCTTCTTCTTCTTCTCCCTTCCATCGGATAGAAGCTGACAGCTGCCATCAGGCTTATTTCAGGCACTGACACAAACACACACACACACACACACACGCTTTCTCTCTCCCTCTTCGCCTTTCACACTTTCTCAGTGTCTCGTAATTTCGGCATCCTTCTATCTACCTGCCTGTGAGTGTGTGTCTGTGTTTGTGTGTTCGTGTGTGTGTGTGTGTGTGTGTGTGTGTTTCCAACTTGGACTGGCTGCTGAGGCTCTGGCCCTCCCAAGCAGAGGATCTGGAGGAAGACGAAAGCAAATGTGGGAATCGCTCGACTCCTACTCCTTCCTTTCTCCCCCCGTCTCTACCTGTCCATCTGGTCGCCTACTCCAGGGATGGGATTTCTCAGTGTGTGTCTGTCAGTCTCCTTGAGCACACGTCTCTCATTCATTTATAACGAGTTGACAAGGCTTCCTGTCCACCCTGCTTTAACAAAGTCCCAGCTTTCCACATGCTGTCTCTGTCATTCCCAACAGGGCTGCTCGTCAGCTAGTCCATCTCCCTCTCGCTCTCCTCTCCGTTTATACATCTGTCTTCCTTGTCCCGTGCCTGTCACTCCTTTTACCAAATAAATAGGTCATCCACCCATCAGTTTGTCCTTTTTATGTCGGTCTTTTAATGCCCGCCTCCCCTTCCTTCTGTTCATTTTTCCCCCACCTGTATGTGTGTCAAAATGACTTCAGTGAGTGACACTTTGAGCTATTAATCTCGGATGGTGTGATTGCTGTGGGATTTTTATGTGGTTGCCCAATGTTTACGCAGTGTCACTGTGACGTTAGGATATGCCGTGGTGCCCTCATGTCACTGCAACTCATTATTAACCTCTCCCCGTCTTTTTCACGGCCACCCCACCATTCTCCTCTACGAGGGCTCGTCACACCAGCGCAGTCCCTTGTCCCTGAGCCATGCACGAACACACAAACACACACAGACACACACACACACACACACACACACACACACACACACACACAAACACACAAACACACCATACACACACACAGCTGCTGATTTACTAAACTAGTTAAATGTTAACTCGACTTTGAAGGTCTGAAGGTCTTTGTGTCGGTGCTTGCTCTCTTTCACTGTGAGTGTGTGTGTGTGTGTGTGTGTGTGTGTGTGTGTGTGTGTGTGTGTGTGTGTGTGTGTGTGTGTCTGTGTGTTTCTGTGTGTTTATGTTGGGACATTTCAGCTACTGGATTGGCTTTTTCCTTCCTTCCACTCATGCGACCTGTGGGACTAGCTTGTATTTGTGTGATTTCTCCACAGGTATGAACAGTGTGTGTGTGTGTGTGTCATCACCTGCAGGATGTTGTTTTCCCTGAGCTGTCTCTTGTGATCTCTATCGCCTCAGAAGCACCCCTCCTCTTCTCTAATTTCCCATCATTCTGTATTCTCGCCATCCCTCCGTCTTCTGTTTTTTTCTGCTCTTCTTCTTGCCATCGTCTCCCTCCTGTCCCTTATCTCCTGTTTGCAGCGGAGCCAAGCCCAGAAAAGCACCTATGCAGACCTCTGTGTGTCTGTGCGTCTGTGTGTGTGAGAGTCTATGTATATATCTGTGTGCGTGTAGCTCTGTAGTGCACTCTGGCGTAGTCAGGAAACACGTTTCTCCATATTCCACCACCCACCCATCTGTTTTCTTTAATTATTTTTTTTACTCCATTTACTTTCTTCTTGTCCTACCTTTCCTCTCCTCTTCCTCTCTCGCTCTTCCCCTCCTCCCTCTCTCCCTTGAGTGGTCTTCATTTTTTTTTACAATCTGTTGAAAATCTGTGTTTCCAGTCCAGCGCCCAGCTTCCTCCCGCAAGTGTGTGTATATTCAGCTGCAACGTGTGTGTGTGTGTGTGTGTGTGTGTGTGTGTGTGTGTGTGTGTGTGTGTGTGTGTGTGTGTGTGTGTGTGTGTGTGTGTGTGTGTGTGTGTGTGTGTGTGTGTGTGTGTGTGTGTGTGTGTGTGTGTGTGTGTGTGTGTGTGTGTGTGTGTGTGTGTGTGTGTGTGTGTGTGTGTGTGTGTCTCTCCCTGGTCTCCAGTGCATTGGGCCCCACTGCGGTGTGTTCTTGTTCAGTCCACTGATGTCGACATGAAAGCACAGAGCCCGCTTCTTCTTCTCCTTTATCGTCTTCCTTCACTTTTTCTTCCGTTTTCATTCTTTAACGAACCAGAAGGCCATCACAACAACAACAACAACAACAAAAACAACAACAAGAGCCAAAACAATCTAGCTTCCTTCAGCACACCAGCGTCTGATGCTCCGCCCTGCTCCCCAGGCTGGCAACCAGAACACAGAAACTCAGATGTACAATAGTCTCGGCGTGTAGAGTTGGTGAAAGAACTGTTGGTGATTGGAGCCGTGGAGACTTTGGGGTGCTGGGCTCTCTTCCATGGATATTTTGTCAGAAGCTTCTTTTTTCCCACCCCTCTATCTTTCTTAATTTCTCTTTTCTCGCCTCGTTCTCCACCTACTGTACACCCTCAGGGAAACAGAAGAAAGGATGACCCAGATAGGGTGGCGAACGAATGGGAGACTAGGGGGGGCTTAAATGTTAAAGAAAAAAAAAGTGCCAAAAAAGTGGTATTGAGAGAAAGGGAGGGATGGCAGTCGAGAAATTTACTGGCGACACCTGCTTCATGTCAGCGCTCTGTCCAAACAGACACATTCTTTCCTCTCCCTCGTCTCCCTCACTCTCCTCAATCTGTCTTCTCTTTCTTGCTTTTTTTGACGCTTGTGAAACGAAAGGAACGAGGGAATAGGAGGGGCCAGACAAGAACATGTCATGCAAGGAGGAAGGGAGGCAGCGTCCCGTGTGTGTGTATGCGTGTGTGTATGCATGCACGTGTCTGTCTGAGAATGTGTGTGTGTGTGTGTGTGTGTGCGTGTGTGTTTGAAGAGGGATTCTCAAACAGCATTATTAACTCATTTGGGTTTTGCACGAGTCGCCCCCGCTTCTCAGATAATGCACGCACAAAAACACACTTTTAACACACACACATAAACACACACAGTGAGCGCGAGAGAGAGAGAGAGAGCGAGCAGTGTGTCTTGACAGCTCCCCAGGCTCCTATCCTGGAAAGGCGAGACAGGAGAGCATTGGAGCATGCTGGGATAGTAGAGGACCCGGACGTTCATCTCTGAGCCCCCAGCTCAGTTAATACTTAATGTCCCAGCACACACACACACACACACACACACACACACACACACACACACACACACACACACACACACACACACACACACACACACTCATAAACATATACGTGCACACCGATACACAATGCCAGATAAGACAACCCCCCCAACAAACACACACACACACACACACACACACACACACACACACACACACACACACACACACACACACACAGAATATAAAAAATTCAGGAGTCCATGAAATAATGATGAACATTGATGGAATGAAACTTGCTAATTTAACTGGGACCCTCTCTATCCTTTGTCAGAGAAATATGACAGACAATGACTTGAGACTTAGGCATGCACACGCACACACACGCACACACACACACACACACACACACAGAGACTGACTTAACTCACACGCACCTTCACAGAACCGTTCGCAGCAGCAGAACGGAAGTGACAGCTTTGGGCACCACTGGGACAGTTTCTGAACCAAAGAGTGTCTTTATTTTATCACAGCATCTGTTCCATCAGAACCGAGGCCCGCTGATGTGCCGTGCACGTGCGTGGGCATGCACATGTTCACTTGGTTCATATCATAGTAGGTGCACTTGAATTTTACAGTGGTTTGATTGTAAGTACATGCGGTGTGTAAGTAGGGCAGCTGTCCCGTTTCCTTTGGTGCAGCAGCCTCGGAAGTGAGTGGGAAGAGAAGCAGCATTGCTATAAAGATTAATAATGCCGGCTGCCGTTTGTAGCATTGAGATGGAAGTTTTGTAATCAGTTAATTAAATCAGCTAATTAAATCAGTGTTTGTAGGCGAGCTTGTTTTTCACACTTTGCTTTTCTGAATGGTGACAAACGGCGGGAGGGAGATGGAGAGAAAAGGCGCAGGGAACCAAGCGAGGGACAGAGGAAGAATATGAGATCCCTTTGAAAGGCAAGCATCTTCAACGATAAGGGCGCGGGACGCGCGGGGACGAAGCTGTGTCCCGTGCAGCCCGGGCGTCTGCGTGTGTGTTTGTTGAACGAGAGTTCACGAGGTGTGTGTGGTCATGAGTATATTTGTGAGTAATGTGCGTATTTTCAGAGCGCGTTATTAACTCATCTGGATTTCGTTCTCCGCTCTGTGTGTTTAACTTAAACACTTTCCAACAGCAACAACCTCACATTCCCCAAGTGGCAAATTGTACGTGCGTGTGTAGTGCACATTTTCCACTGATGTCAGCATTTTGGAGGCAGAATCACCTTATAGCGAAAGTTCTTACAATGAATTACTTTTCCTCCCCAATAACAACCACCATTTATGCAGTGTTATCCAGCACTGATTGTGCTCTTTGCTGCTCTAAGCTGTCAGATAGCGGCGGAGGCGAAATAAAACGTCTCCTCTTTTATTCATGAATTCTTATTTAGGCAATTATGTGAGCGGCAAGACTTGAATTGCGCTAAACTTCACATTTGTTACAGCGTTACTGAACAGTGAGGAAGGAAAGCCATTAAGATTAATGGTATAACGTAATGTAACTGCTCGACATGGCTTAAAAACATGTGACTGCAGGTGGACAATATGCGAGAACACAGCAGGAATCAAACCAAAAACTAAATAATGTGAAAGTATGTTTTTTTTAACTTGTGAATCTAAAGAAGGAACTCATTCTTTGCTCCCCTGCCCAAGCTCCTGAGGCAAATGTGTTGCGCAGCCTCAGACCCCAGAAACCACATCCAGGCCCCAAGGCTTATTACTTGCTGCAGCGCCTTCAAACTGCAGCGCATTACAGCTAAGATAGCAGAGTTTGAATCGGCGTTACCATGTGATTCTCTCTGGGCTGTTTGGAGACCTGTCAGGCTCGGACGACGTCACTGAAAGGTAGAGCCCAACTTGAATGACACACCTCATGTGCAATTTTTAAGGCACTTGTTGGAGCATTTTTGTGAATGTGTATACCTGAGGCCAGTGTGTGTGTTCTAAAATTGGGGGATCCCCCGCTGCTTGGCAGAGTGGCCACTCCAGATCTCTGCTTGTGTCACCCTTTAATCTGTGCGCCCCCCCCCCCCTCCCAACTCGCATCACACCATAATCCCTTCTCCTCCAACCTGCGCTGACAGGTGGACGTTTCGCTGGGGTGTCCTTGACCTCTGTTGCACAGTGGGTTGGCGTGGGACTGGATCAGACCGGATCAGACCCCCCACCCGAGTCCCTCTGTGCTTTCTTGTATTTCGGAGGCAGAAAGAGAGGATTTTTTAAAGGATTTTTAGCTTTTTTGACAGTAAGTGCAGTGAATCCCACCGCACTTTATTTGAAACAAACATTTTAAAGGTTTCAAGTGATTCAGGTGTGTTTAGCTGTAGGAAACTTGAGCACTGTTGGACAAAAAAAACCCTATGCTCAATTATATCCTTAAATTCCAGTTGCAAAGTTCAAATCCAAATTTGTATAAGTGACACTCTACTTTGAACTCATTCTTTTGTACTTTGTACTATATTTTGCCTAAACTCTTAACATTTGCCTCTCTGTCCAAATTGAAGACTTATTGGAACCTGTATCGGCCGATATGTGCCTTTCACAGACAGATTTGTATTTATGTTTGCTGATATGCGTGAAAATTAAATTTTTTGCAAAGTAAATTATCAGTATAATTTTTTTTTACTCCCTAATATGGGTATCTGCTTCAGCCCCCCCAAAATCCACATTGGCTCTAGACTTTATGGTGTCACATCCATTTTTAAGTCCAATGCTGTTGTGGGCAAACATACTCCCCAAATAAGGAAACATGGATTTGATGGCCCGTGAGCGGCTGGTGTGTTTTTGTGGGACTTGGTAGAGACTGCGAGTGTCAGCTGATTGACAGCAAGCAGAGTAACACAATACAGCAGTCACCTGAAAACACAGCGATACAACACTAACACAGCAAAGTCTAATTAAGACTTTGCGCTTGCTCCCGCAGACCATCTTTCTTAGACAAGTCTGCAGAGGCATTGTTGTTTTTTCTTTTCATATTCTGTGAATGTGCATGGCAGCTAATGGCTTCCCCTTGAGGTATAGGGAAATGAGCCCAGATACTTTCATTTGTGCTGACTGTGTTCAGACAGCAGCCGGAAGAATATAAAGTAGCAGGGGAACATGAATGATTGCCTCAAATTTAAAAATCACCAGTATTATCCTTCAACTCAGCGCCCTGCAGGTCAGAACAGATACATCCATTTGTCTAAGGTCTTATGTGTGTGTGGCCATTAGACATAGTCATATTATGTGGCTCCAACTAATGCTTTAAAAACAGAGAGATAAAGAATAACAAAAAATAGAGTAAAAACCTACATATGTTATGAGATATTACCAAGACGTTCAGCATTGTTGCGATTTATTATTTTTCTTAAAATTGGTCGTGAACTCTGAGAATTCCTCTTACCTTGATTGTCTTGTTTTCCTTCTCACATGAAGAATGACCTGTGAAGCATTTAAACAGTTTCATATACACGTGGGAGTGTAGCTGCAGGGTGGCACACACACCAAAATAATAAACAATACAGAATAACACACTTATCTTTCAACCAAATCAAACCAAAAGTACCACACTTTCATCTTCTACGTCTTCATAGTCGGCTGCATCTCCATCGCCTTTGTTTATGCACTACATGTTTGCCTGCTCCCCCTACTGAGTTAACCAGCAGTAATGGGTTGGGTTCCACCATGACGGCTAGTCTTGCAGATAAAAGTATTTGTTGGACTACAACTACTTCTAACAAACTTCACCCAAAATGTTATCGTAATAGCTGCACAGTTTTGGTCAACTTTCACAAGGACTTCACAAGGATAGTTTTGCCCATAAATGTCTCAAAAACATTGAAAAGGTCCATCACAAATTGAGAAGCTGAACCAAGTGGTGTTCAGCATTAGTGCCTAAAAAGTATTAATCATATTTATTATTTTGTTTTTAGTTAAAGGGAAATTATACTGAGGATACAGGACCCTTTGTAGTCCGCTCATCCTCTCCGCTCCACGCAAACGGCTTGAGGCCACATTAGCCTCAAATAACCTAACACACCTGAACCTCCGAGCAACTATCAGTGATCGAGTTTCACTGTGGATAATGTTGGCACCGAGTTGTGACAAGCAACAAGAATACATGGAATAAACAAATATTATGTCTCTGGTTCAGCTGCATCAGTTTTGACCAACTAATCCCTGTGAGTCTCACAATATAACGGAGGTGCAATGCTAGACATGTGCAGCACTTATCTATCATTTTATCGATTTGAGTAATCAATGAATTGTAATCACTAATAGTTTCAGCTCCAGAGAATGTCCATACACAACTTTACAGACATTTTCTGGAGGTCAACAGCTTTATTTATCTGTCTATAGACAAAACTTGAATTGCAACATATAAAGGCTGTTAATTAATCCAGTTTGTGGCCTCATGATAATAATAAAGCAAAACTGCCCACAGCTTTAATAAATGGGAAGAGTGTCCTTCAGCCGGAAGGTCTGTGGGCAAATTCCCTGAGCATCACCTGGCGGAGATGTCCTCGTGCAATGCCCCACTGCGACCCTCCGATTGATATCTTACAACACAAAGTCTTACCTCAAGGCCTTGGGCCATACCTGGCAGCCTCGGAGACGGACCAGCCTCTGCCCCTGGAGAACTGTGAATACCCTCATAATCACATAATGGATGCTGGCGGCTCAGAGGCTTCGGGCCGTTTCAATCTTTTGTGAATGTCTACTGCAGGGGTGGTTAGTACTGTGGTCATCCAGTGCAGACAAGTGAGCCTGAATTCTCAGACTAAATGTCTGCTGTTGAGGCTGAGGTGAGGTTTCCTTGCAGATCAATGGGTGATTCAAAATCAATCCTGTTGCTTTCCACCATTTCCCAAACTGGATCCTTGCTGTACTCTAACAAACCAAACCCAAAATGTATCATCAAATGACTTTCTGTGTTCATTAACTTTTTCTAAGACGAGATAAGGGTCCAATTTATTTAGTTTTATTCAACTGAAGGAGATTGTCTCTGCTCATTGTGTCTTCAAATGTAGAAGTCGAAGTGGGGAAATGTTTGGACTGAAAGCGGTCTGACACAAACCAGGACAGTCTTATCTGTTGCGCCCTCTGTTTGCCCGCCAAAGTATTTATTATGTCTGTCTTTTGTTTTTGTTGCCGGGTTTCTCAATGTCGGCTTTGTAGACATGCTCTTTGGCCTCCTCGCCCCACACTGTGCAAACAGAAACCCTGCTGCATAGCGGAATTTGCGACTTGTGCTCCGTGTCACCACAGTCGATGCAGGAAACCCTGTAAAATCAATTATGATCATCATCATCACCGAAGCCCCCTGGCACCTCGAAGATGCTGTCAGCACAGTCCCCCATTTATATTTCCAGCTGGCCTTCTTCCCCCCTACAGGCTAGTTCTAGTCCGGTGGTTATGGATCTGTGGAGCTGCAGTCAATAGCATCCTGTATTTCTGTATCTGTGGTGGCTTCTTTTTTTTTCAAGCCTGCGGTCAGACTGTCCACTGTATAGACCTCCAGCTATCACATGTGAGGGTTAGAAAATTGAGTCAGTCCCATCAATGATAGATTTCTGTCTGCGAATGTGTGGAAACGAAAAGACAGACTATGTCAGAGCCACATATGTGAGCAATAATTAGAGATGGATTTCGAAAGAAGGCAGCACAGTTTTTTTTCAACTTGATGAGAATTCCACGACTTTGTTTTTGAAGCTTGAGTTGGAAACACATTCTGGCTGCTCAAAGACCATCACAGCATAGTTTGTGACCCATTCTGCCTCTGGGGATGGCTTGGTATGAAGTCACTACGAAATGTTATAGTGAATATAATCAATCAAAACGAATGGAAGCAGTTTTGAAATTAAATTATATAGAGGGGGCTGTAATTTCCGATGCTCAACTGACCTTTGAACTTGCATATTTTGCTTTGCTTATTGCATATTTTTCTAATTAACAAATGTTGATGATGTGGTAATCACTCTATCCCTCTAGCTCGAGTTCTCAGTGCGCTCAAGAATCTCACCCCCAAAGTCCATTTAGAAGATGCTGTGCAGCTTTCAGTCATATGAGCTTTTCTCTGAGAATGCTTTTCTCCTGGATTGTTTTTATTGCTTTGCATTTATATATGGAACCCATGGAAGTTCAATCTTGACCATGTAAACTGCAGTTAACAAAACGGGGACTAGAATTACCTTGAGGTGACGTTGTTTGGTTAACTGTTGTTTCCAAGGCCTTTAATGAACTTTGAACTTTAACCCAAAATATTAGCTGGAGGGAGAAAAAGTCTAATTCCTGTGCCAGGCTTCAACACAGTCCTGTATGTGTGGTCTGATATTTGATAGAACTGCACGTGTGTTTACGTTAAACATTTGAGTAAATGTTGTGAAACATTTACTTCTATATAGATTCCTTGTGTTTTCTCTACCCTGCTGCCAAGCGCTGATTGAACATGGAGCAGAATGGAACGGAACAGATTAGAACTCTACAGTAGATTTCTAATTCTTCTCCTCTGATGGCCTACAGTAGAGTCTGAGTAATGTGAAAAGGATTAATGCTGGGACAGTTGCACGCGATGGAGGGAGAGGGTCTGAGATTACAATGAGAGCTTTGTTTCTCCAACTATCGAGCTGAGGTTTCTGCAAGGCTCCATTATTCTTGCTTTGATGCTGCTGTCTCAATGAAAAGTGGTTGGCGGCGATGCATTGTTTCAACAGCAAAGGGGGATATCACTGCAGTGCTATTCAGCATCATTTAGCCTTCTCCCTCTCCTTCCTCCCCTTCCCTCACCCTTAGCTCACTCCTTGCCTGCTTCGTTTTGACTGTGCAATTACCTGTGGTGCTAAATCAGAGTTTGACAGCAGTGGCTAAATATGGAGCTTCATGCCCACCTTCCCCTTATCAAACTTTCAGGAGTTTGCCAAGCAGAAACCACTCCGTACGGAACAGAGGCCCCTGATAAACGCCCTGGTTACCCAGGACGACGGTGGTCGAGGGCACCGTTTGTCAGTTATATGGGCTGGTTGTCAAGGAACAGATTGTCAGAGACCAGGGAAGTCGGGGACAATTAGAAGATGGGTGATTTATCGCGTGTGATAAAAGACAGAGCCGCTCCCGTGTTCTGTGGGTGTCGGCGTGTCTGAGCACCGGCGTTCTCAGCCCCGCGTGCTTGTGTGTGCGCGCAGTCGGACGCGTTGATGTGTCAGAGTGTGACAGATATTCCTGGCTTCGCACTTGCAACATCATTTCCCATCGCTTCTCTTGGCACAGATGTTTGCCCGTGCATGCCTGATCACACACACGCCGCCACACACATACACACACACATAAAGGGCGCAAGCGTCCCAGCTCCAGCTGTTCCAGCAGTTAGTGGGACATGGTGGATGCCTCTATTAGAGAGCCGCAAATCCCCGCAGAGGTAGAGAAAGGAGATGGAGTGAGCGATGGGTGAGGAATGACCAATGACCCCGGTGCTGCAGGGAGGGAGGGAGGGAGGGATTGTGCTCTGGCTCTGGCAAGTCTCACAGCAGACATTCTGGACATTTCTGGATCCAGCTTCAGAGATTCTTTGTGGAAGTGGAGGGGGAGAGGTACACGCAGCATGGGGCCTGTGTGGGGGCGTTTGAGGAAGGGTCTTGGAGCGGTTGATGAATGCCGGCGGAATGCTCAAGGAATGTGGGACAGGGCTTTTTAGGGGCGGCCCACTCAACGAGGGCAGATGTGGCCCCAGGGGAAATCACAGGAATCATCATTCCAACATTGCTTACCCATTTTCCTTCCAACAAACACCTCATGCACAGATGCACACACACACACACACATTCCACTGGAAACCATTCCGCTGTACGACCATCCAGGGGAGGAAAGTTTAAAAGGGAAGTTAACCCCCAGCTAGGGAGCGGGGGTTACCTCCAACCTCCAACCTTTTACACATGGTTTTCTTTACTTTTTTACAAGCATTGATATTTGCCATTGTGAAGCTCCTGCCAGCTGCTGGTAGTTCGTAGGTTAAACGCAACAAAATAAAGTACAGGATTGGTAAAATCCCTCTGTTACAGCTTCATCACTTTGGTACATTTTCTCATTGTTGAACCTTGCCTGACCTCTCCAGAAGTCTGTGCTTTACACCACAGATCGCTCCTGTTTCTTGCTCATCCCTCTGTCCCACCACCACTCCCCTGGGGCCAGGTTCTGAACTCGCCGGGTCGCCGCCTGAAGCCTCGTGTAGGTACATCGGGACCCACTGTAAGGCAAGACGAGCTGCGTAGGCTAGATGAGCAGACTTGTCCCGCAGGCTTTCGGGCGATTAGTTTTCTCTACGTGTCTTGAGGTCGATCTTTTTTCAGCATTTAATAATGTCTCCGGTTACACTGGGATGAACCAGTGTGGGTGGATTAACAGATAATAGGCAGTTGGAAGACATGGGGAAAAAAAGACACAGTGAGCTTTCAGCTTGGTGACCCAGAGTGGGAGGTAGGCAGGCAGGCTCTGATAAGGGCCAGACTGCTAACTGTTTCCTCCAGTTCCCACTGGCTGCTAATCAGCAGGAGCAGAAGACAGTATTGGCTGGTTTCTTCTTGTTTCCTCCATTGAGCGTCTGCCTCTTCTCTACCTATCCATCTCGCATCCTCTCCTCTCTGTCGGTTTTCCTCTCATCTCTTTCCCTTTCTCGTGTGTGTGTGTGTGTGTGTGTGTGTGTGTGTGTGTGTGTGTGTGTGTGTGTGTGTGTGTGTGTGTGTGTGTGTGTGTGTGTGTGTGTGTGTGTGTGTGTGTGTGTGTGAGTGTGAGTGTGCATGTGTGTGTGAGTGCTTGGTTGACTCTCACCATATGGAGTAACTTCATTTGCATAGTGTATTGTTCCTCTGGCACATGGTCTCCTGGGGGTTTTGGCCGTCGCTCTACAGTGTGTATCCTCTACACCGACATAATCTGCTTTCAGACATGCAGTGAAGTCCGGACATTTTCCTGAGCTTTTCTGGTGGGGCTGTTTGTAAGAATGCAAATATCTTTATTTATTTACAACTTTTGCTGTCAGCCCCCTTGTGAGATTTCCTGAAATGCCAGAGTGAGCCCGTTTGAGAATTCAGTGGGAAAATCTCTGGAAGAAGTAGGCGCCAACTCCTCACCTGAACGTTCCCGTAAATGCCCTGGACAATCTCCAGCCGCGTTCTTCATAGGTGAAAGGCAAACTCTGGAAAATGTCCGGCCCAATATTAATGTCTGAAAAACAGCCATACGCTATCTGACTGCCACCCTTGTAGATGCAATCAAGCATCCCAGCACCCAGTCTGCCCACTTTTCTTTTCCATCCTACGCCCCCATACCACAGCATTTGATCCCAGGCTTTGTTTGGGATTCTCTCGGATTCACCCTGATTCCCCCGACCTTTATCAGTGTGTTTTTCAAGTGTCTGCATTCATGCGCTTGCCTGTATGTGTTTCTTCTGACTGGGCACACAAACTTAATTACAAATCAGCCTCCGCCCACACAGACTTTGATGTCTTCCTGTGAGACAAAATCTTGTATTGTTGGCCCTGTTGAGGATACGCAGTGACAGTAAAGTTTGTGCTTCAAGGAAACAGGTTATTTTTCACAGTACACTCATTCACAACTAGAATAAGAAGTGAGCACTATGTAAGTAAGCCTTCGCAATTTT
Organism: Scophthalmus maximus; assembly: GCF_022379125.1. Classification (NCBI taxonomy): domain Eukaryota; kingdom Metazoa; phylum Chordata; class Actinopteri; order Pleuronectiformes; family Scophthalmidae; genus Scophthalmus; species Scophthalmus maximus. The sequence goes on from NC_061529.1 coordinate 7,298,212, forward strand.
GTGAGTGATTGCAGTGTGCACCATAAAAAAAATACTTAAAATAATACTTTGGGAAACCGAGAAATATCGTAAGTGGATTTGAGCTGCAATTTTCTCATCATCCCATAACCATCCGACAACGTTTGGCTGTTCACCAAAATGTCTGTTCTGCTGGACGTCTGTAGACGGCTCACCGCCCCAGTGGCCACAGGTCAGAAGCCCTGAGTTAACTGTACTCTCACTCCTCTCGTATAATTATTCTCCCAGACAGTTTTCACACTTCAGTCTTTTTCAACTCGTCATCTGTGACAGACTCCATTCTTGGCTGTCTGACAGATTTTTCTCCCAGGTTCGTTTTAGCAATAGAGACCCCTGGAGACGCTCACTCGCCATTAATTTATTTCACCCGTGGCAGCAGAGCATGTTGCAGCAGCCTTCATAAACTCCTGCGGGTCAAACTGGACTAAACAAACACTTTTGAGGCTGCACTTCCAGAGGTGATTTTGTCCTCCAAGATTTAGATGTTGATAAATGATAAATACTATGTATCATATAATTTTACCATTATTTCTATTATTTATGACAACTTTGTAAGTAACTGAAATCTGGAAACATGGTAACGTCACTACAAAGGCCAGCAGGACATGAAATATTGTCAGTAGACTTTCAGAAAGGTCCTGAACAGAAATTTAAATCTGATCTAAGTAAAACCAAACATGAGCCGACTGCAAAATTACCCAGAAAATTCCCTGTGCACTAAAGTTGAATTAGTTGGACCAGTTTACAACTAATGGTTTGGTCACTAAATTCACCGTTTGCCGTAAATTTATCTCGCAGTCGAGTTTGGCAAACATTCGGCAGAGTTTCCGGGAAAGTGTCAGTACAAACAGTCGCTTCGCCCATTAAACGTGATGTATTCACTCTGTTATGTAATATCATTGCTTGTTATCCTAGAAGCTTAATACGCCTTACATTATAATTCATAAAAATGTAATAATTTCCTGTGATGTTAGTGGAGGAACTCTATTTCAGGCAAGGCAGGGTGCCTTTCACTATAAAAGATTGCGGGGATAACTTGATTGGGTTTTTGTTTATAACTTGTATAACTGCTTGTGTTTCTTGCCTCTTCTGACTTCCTAGTAATGATATTTCTTCCCCTGGTCTCAGCAGCTGACTCGGGTTGACTGCAGTACTATATCAATATTATCACCAATAGAAATGATTTCCAAACAACAGGCTAAAATGTTCCCACAACTTGGGTGTCTGTACCGAGGACTAGTCTTATCACACACGACCATTAAAGGGAATATTTAGTGCATTTATTTTTAATATTTCTTGCCTCTCTTAGAAGGAGCACTCTGGCCCTTGACCCCTGGCTACTTGTTTACTTTCGTTTTTCAGTGGACACGGTAAACATGTCAGCTGTGATGTATAATTTCTTTCCATCAGCCTTTTCACTTGTTATTTTAACATTTAACGCGTCTTCCATCTTGAGTAAAAAAAATCCCAAACGCTTGGGCTCAGTTTGTGCTGGGGGAACAACAGCTTTGTGCCAGTTTAGCTCTTTAAGGCAAATGAGCAGATTTCTCGCCAAATCCAAGCAGGTGGCATAAATTGTGAACGGCATTTTAGATGCCAGGCTCGCATTTAGTTAAGCGCTGATTTATTGATCTTAAAATGTTCCCAATTCCAACATTTACATTAATTCCACTTTTGAATTCTGACTAAATCGTGCCCGGGCGGGGTTTTTTGTCCTGAGGTTACTGACGTGACGTGAATGGTTATTGAAGCTGACACCTACACACACACACGCCCTGCATATGCCCTGTCCTTTGCTGTATTAAATGTTGGGGTGTTGATGCTTGGTGAGTTTCTGTCCCGCTTGGTCGGCGCGGAGCTTTGCCAGGCTGACAGCTGCTCCAACTCCACATTCCCCTGCATGTGATCCGGGACTGGAAACTCGAGGGAGAGTCGGCCTGGGACAGACACGCACAGCAACACACACCCACCCACACACACACACACACACACACACACACACACACACACACACACACACACACACACACACACACACACACACAACCACATGAACACACACACACAGTGAAGACACATGTACTTAGAGACACACACATGTACCAGCTTACAGTCACACTCACACAGGGTGGAGGCTGAAGAGCAGGAGAGGCTAGATGTTACGGGCCTTATAATAGAGGGATGCCCTCTTAAGCTGCTTCACACCATCGCCCAGAAAATCAAACTGTCATATCAATGAGCAACTCACCCCCAAAAAAAAAACCTCCCCTCTCCTCCACTCTTTCTCTTCCCGCCTCTCTTCTGTCTCTCTCCCTCCCCTTTCCCATGCCTTTCTAGAAGAGCGACGCTGAATTTTTGTGACGGACTGAGCGGGCGTTTCACTTATTTTCTCTCGTCGTTCGTGATGGTTGAAGGAGGAGAGAAGAAGAGAGAGAAGAGGGAAAGCGAGGGGAGAGGAGAACATGGCGCTGGCGTAGCAGAGCTGCAGGCTAAATGGAGATTTAATTCAATTTGGCCCTATATGCCCAAAGGCCAGGTTCCTTTTCAGTAAAAGCCTGTTTGTGTGAAATGCAAACACAACATGTTTTTTAATTTCTTTCTTCCTTTCAACTGAAGAGAGGAACATCAAGAGGGCAGAGACTTTGCACCCATTCCCATTTCAGCCAGCCTCTGGTCTTCTTCCTCTGGTCTTCTTCCTCTGTTTGATAAAAGCATCTCTTACGTCTTTTTCCGGAGCATCCGATTTTTGGGCAGAATTAGCAGCCTTTTGAATTTTCGGTGCGCTCAGTCAATATGCACCCAACAGATGGTGCGTGGCTTCACTGCTTTTTCTTCTTCCTCTTTTTTTCCACCTCTTTTATTTTTTCCCCCCTCCTCCCTCCACTGGCCAGTGACAATTTGCTGCTCGGTGAATGTTAGTTGCATGTTACTCTGCGTTTGTTTGTTCTGCTCCCTTTCGCTCTCTGTCGCAGATGTAGCCCGAAATCACGTCTGTCACACTGGCCTTAATCTCGGGGTTAGCAGCTGCCGGTTGATTGTTGTGCGTGCGCGCGTGTGTATGTGTGTGGATGCGTGTGCGTGCGAGCATGCTTGTGTGTGTGTGTGTGTGTGCGCCTCAGTTCTAGCAAGCATATTTGTGTATGTGTGGTCTCGTGGGAAAAATCAAATAAGCATTTCAATTCACCTCACTGCTCTGGTCACCTGAACGAGTACATGTTAGTTCAAAGCCATTGGTCAGTTGATAATTAAAGGAGTACATGAAGCTGGGTGTATACTTATGAGAAATTGGTTGTAACATATTATACATACATATTATGTCCCCGCCTCTCGACCAATGTAAGCTGGGATTGCATCGCCTCTCTCGCGACCCTTAAAGGACAAAGCGGTATATGTGATGGACGGATGGATATTATAATGTAGTTGTGAGCAAATATAAGGACATTTGAACATTTTTTTCAAAAGAACAAATTGCATGACATGGGCTTTGGAGGAATTTTTGGGAAAAGAGCCATGCCAGCTGTTTCCCCATATTGCCAGTCTTTATGCAAAGCTGACCCAACCAACTGCTGGCCGTGGCTTCGTATTTACTGGAAAGACATTAGAGCGGCGTTAACTTCTCGTCTCACTCTTGGCAAGGAAGCAAATAAGCGTATTTCCATCAATGTCAAACTAATCTTTTAAAAAAGGGAAAAATAAGGGTATGACTGGTTGAATGGAGTGGGAGTGAGGAAGGAGTAAAGGACAGAAGGAAGGAAGGAAGGAAGGAAAGAGAGATGTTACAGCTTCACAGCTCATTCGGGGCTGTGAGCTTGAGTTACACTGCCGGACAATGGGTTTCTTTCACCCTAAACCCACCAACACTTGCACAGACACTCACACTTGCACATCACAGAGGCATTCTCTCTGGACGTGTTGTTGCTCCGGTTGCACAATATTTTTTTCTTTATTATTTCATTATGACCCCGACTCTCTGCTCCACCCTGGTTTCTGGTTTTAATGTTCTTGGCTGCATGTTTTTTTTGTTTTTTTTTTGTCTGACTGAATCGAGGCTCTGTGCTTGTGTGTCACACGTATGTAGACTTCACCCTATGATTGCATATGATAACAAAGGCTAATTTTAGCTGTGAAATCTCTGTGACATCGTGTCTCCCAGTTTGCGGCTGCATAATGAGAAGGCAGTGGGGGGGGGGGGGGGGCGGCGAAACTGGGGAATGTCATCCTAATTCTATAAATCCCTGGAATTTTCTTTCCCATTTTCTTGTGTCTTTCTC
>NC_061529.1:7607500-7750000 GCF_022379125.1 Scophthalmus maximus
TTATTCATCACAGGTCCCAAACACGTGGGCAGATCACAGCTGGTCGATTCTTCACATTGGCTTTAGCCATTATGGTTACTGCTGAAAACAGTTGAGATTATCAGTGTTTTTATTTATGTCTTCAGGGTGAAACCATGGGATGAGAGCACAGTATACACCGAAGAAATCAGCTTAATAAAGGGATCCAGTTATGTTTTAATTTCCTGCTCTTTTTTTTTTGTCACTGAATTCGGTTCTAAATGACAGACTTTTGTAGATCAAATCAGTATGCAACAGAATGGGTTGTGTGGGAGTTTCACATTGCAGTGCAATGTCTCTGTACTGTACTATCATCATCCACATGGGATGCCACTGCACTGTGACACATTATACGTGACAATGAACAATTCACGGGATAATTTAAATAGCAACCTCCCTCTCAGAGCAGAGTGACATCTGCTGTCAGAGACTACGGGGTTAATGATCACCACAGGCCATCAACAACCATATACCATGACGATCTGTGTCACTGTACATATGTTAAGATATTGAATTGAATTAGCAGTGCAAATGCAAACTTACAAAAATATGGAAAGAGATTACAGCTACATAATTTCAAAAATACACAATATGTACATGACACAATTGAACAATTGAGTTCAGTAAACGCTGCATAGGTGACCGCATCACTAGCACAGATGAATTTGTTTATTTTTTATCATATAATGCCTCACTTGAATAAATATTACATAAATATGTTCACTTTTATCAGTCTACAGCTGCAGCCAACACCAATGCAAGGTTCGCTGCTGTGTGCCACTTCATGAGAAGGTGATATTTAAAGAAAAAAAACAAGCTAGTGGTCTGAATATTATCTGTCATACAGGAACATTCACACAAGCAAGTATTCCTACTAATAATAGAACAAAAACATTAAAAAAATAGCAGCAAATGTGATCATGTTAGGCAAAACATGGGTTGAAATAACAATTAAAAAAAAATCTAGTGCATTTGTAATTCATAGAAATAAATCTGAATAATAATGGAGTAATGCAAAAGGCAAAGTAAGGCTTAGAAAAATTGGTTTGCAAATTAAAAGAAAAAAAACAACTCGATGGACATCTCACTGGGCCACTGAACCAATACAAAAGCATCAATCAGGAGCTCTCAACAGAACAGTGAACATGAATCTTCATGTCAACCGAAAGACAAAAATCTTAAAGCACTGCCTTCAACAACAAAACAAGCACTGCCTAGCCCTATCCACCCCAGTACCACTTGTCAAGGTTATTAAATGCCTTATACTCCTTGTGCCTGCGTAGGTAATCACAAGCCAGGCATGTGTGCTCCGCCCAGAAATAGGCCTTTTTTACTTTAAAGTGCCGCCGCCAGTCAAAGTACCTGACGTACATTTCCTCATTCTTGTCCAGGAGCAGCAGGTAATCAGCCAGCTCCTTGGGTGAGGTGAAGTCGTCCACGTGGATGAAGGCGTCTCCCTGGATAAAGTTCTCGTAGTTCTGCCTGGGTGGGCCGAGAACCACTGGCACTGTCCCCACAGAGAGGGGGTTGTACAGTTTCTCAGTAATGTAGTCCTTGTGGATGGAGTTCTCAAAAGACAGGTAGAACTTACAGCTGGCAATGGTGGGGAAATAGTCCTGATCAGCGATGTATTCCCCAAAGGCTTGTCCATATGCATGAACCTCAATGTGTTTGTACAGCTCATTGTAGTACTTCACCCGCACGTGGTCCTGGTTCCAGTTACTCACAATCCAGCAGATCAACTTGTTCTTGCTGGGTGGGACAAAGTCTTCCTCGCCCTCCGCTGCTACGATGGACCCATAAGGCACTTCAATGTCAGCATCCTGACGGTAATTGAGAGTCAGATTGAACAGGTTCTCGACCCCAGGCAACTGTGACGAGTGTGACGGTGACTCCAAGTTCATCCATATCCACTTCTGGAAGGATGGTCGCTGGAGCGGCGGCAGGTTGGAGAGGTCAGTGCAGATGTCTCGATGATGGATGATGACCCCATCTGACTTGTTGAAGAGATTTCTGTCAGCTGTGATGAAACAGCCCTCGATGTTGAAGAGAGAGCTGCAGACGCTCAGGTCATAGGTTTGTCCGAAGGGCCAGAGCCAGATCAGCACAGTGGTCACGTTTTTATCGCTCTTGGTAGAGAAGAGGTTCTTAACTCGTTCTGTGGATGCTGTTGACTCTACTGGACCTGATAACCAGCTGGTGGATGGTTTAAAATACATCAAAAACAGAGTGACAAAGCATCCCAGTATGAACGTGCCGAACAGAAGGGGTCGCAGGATTCTGTGAAAAGGTGCAGATGGCATAATCTGTCCTGAAAAGGGGCAAACCAAAGGGGAAAAAGCAAGAATAGAGTTACGATCAACAGGAAACAATATACAGACTAATCACGTAATTGTGTGGAGCTCTTTTTAATGTCTATTACATCGCATCACTGATGTTTTAAAGTATGTGTTGAGGATCCAAAGGTGTGGGGACAAGGTCATCACATTTTAGGTACAATGGAAGGGAGCCTCAAAGAAGTCTTGAATGAGTCTAAATGAGTCTAAATCTTAGGAGGATTCACCACCTATTATATATGGTGAGATCCTTTGACCAGGACATAAGTAAGACCTCCGCTATGTCTGATGCACTGTCCTGGGGTAGAGTGGGCCATCTGATGAGCCGCACGACAGGGCGAGGGTAGGTTCGTTCGTTCCTTCACAGCGACTGCAGTGGGCGGACTGCAGTCACAGCGACTGCAGTCCGCCCAATGCTCCTCATTTGGGCGGAGCATGGGAAAGAGAGGTGCAATCGGTAAAGACAGCCCTCCACACCACTCTGGGAGACCAGACAGGGACAGAGGAGGTGTTGAGGACCATCCTGGTTGAAGTAGAGAGCATCCTCAACTCCAAGCCTCTGGGCTACGTCTCCTCCGACGTGGTGGACCCCGACCCCATCACACCCAACTCCTTGCTGATGGGGCGGCCGGACTCCTCTCTGCCACAGGTGGTCTACCCAAAATCAGAGCTGCTCGGCCGCAAGAGGTGGAGACCGGCCAAGTCCTGGCCGATGAATTCTGGTGGCACTTCATACAGCATTTCCTGCCTACCTTACAAGTACGACAGAGATGTAATACCGAGAAAGAAGGCAAAATAGTCCTCATTGTAGATCAGCAAACTCCACGATCCCTGTGGCGAGTGGGAACAGTGAAGGACGTCATGCCTGGAGTAGATGGCCGAGTGAGGACTGCTGTCGTTAAAGTGAAGGACCGAACCTACACTCACCCCGAGTGTGGAACAGGAATGAACGCTCATAGAAACATGAATCTGACAAGTGAAATGCATATGGCCGTATTCGGCAGATCACTGTCTCATAACTAAGAATTACTATTATATCTAAAGAACAGAACAGTACATAGTGGCTTGGTCTTTTTTACTACTGACTTTGAATGTCATTTGTGCCTATTCTTGCAATTGATCTATGAGTTGCACCCTGCTATGGGATCAATACTTAAAAGAAAAATTTTGAGGCCTCCTTAGGCACATTTTGATACAAACCTTGTGGATTTGACTGAATTCTGAAATCCAAGCAAGAGTAGATGTCGTGGGAATCGGAGGGAGCAGTTCCTACATTGGGTCGACGGTGGGATCAATCTTCGTTGTGAATCAGTGCTCATAGAAAAATAAAATTGCAGGTCACAGCTAAGGGATGCCTCTTCTCCTCTTACGCAGAATAACAATGATCCTTCATGATCTAATGAGGTGTGTTTAATCTTGAATACAAGGATCTTCTCAGTGACGGCTCCTTTACGTGAGCAGAGGGAGAGATTCAGACAGAATCAGTTAGGTCTAACTGGAGAGGGAAAAGACACAAACCATCACCAAAAAACAATGCATGTATATGTGCGGTTCATATGCTTTCAGTATGCAGGAAAAAGCTTAATCTCCACAAACAACTCTTTCAGATAAGCTGGAAAAGAAAAGAAAAACTCAATGGTTATTGCAATATTTCCAGTTAATCATGGATGTTGTTTCAAATTTGTCAGTTAAGCATGAGTGTAAGCTTCCAGCTGTTTTTGGTATACATTTTGTGTAGTAGGAGAATGCTGCCATCTTAAGGCTGAGGGGAGTAGAAAGGCCCCCCGACTCTTTAGCTGTCTGGAGCACAGCCAATGCAGAAATAAACCTTCAGAAATGATTTGGTTTATACCATGCATCACTGAAACATACTTAAATCAGTAATACCATCTTTAATACTGACATTGGTCACATCATCTGTCCAAGCTTCCATATGGGGAATGAAATTGGCCTCATGTACGACATCTCCACCATCCATACCATCGTCTGTGTGGCTTAGGTGCACAGATCTGCACCCTGGGGCCACATGAACTAGGGCCGGATGAGTGTGACTCCTTTAAAATGCTTACAGTATCAATACATTTTCATGTATGCAAATCCTCTTAAACGGCCAAAACACGCTTTCTGTCAGCAGCTGTTATAAGCTCTTTGCTTTACAGAGGATGCAGGCCGTGCATAGCTACGTCATATGTTGGCGTCAGGGATGTATGACACAGTGTGTACAGTACAGTACTGCAGGGATCAAAATCAGGCCTATCAAATATACAGTGTGTGGTAAAGTTATAGTGTCTCCATGGTGATGGTGCTGAGGTCTGAGTATTTGATATTGGAGGGTAATATGGCTCGCACGGTTGTTATTTGCCTCCCTCCCTTCCATCTATGTACCAGCAAATGAGTCCAGAGTGAGACACATGCTCAGCCCAAGCATTCATTCACATTTTAAACAACATAGCTGGGCGTTTTGTCAAATGTATTGTGATGTATTTGGGACACGGGGAGAGAGCATCGCATGGGTGAGTAGTCTGCAGCGGGGCTACGTTTGAAATATCTGGGGGGAGGCAGAAAGACGCATCCACACAGATCTTGGAAGCATCAGTCACAGTGAGGTATCAAATTCTTGATGTGATTTCAGTAACAGGTATAGGCTAAAGGGCCACAGGGAAATGCTTGCTTCCTGCAAAATTAAATATAGACTATTGGGTTTTTTTTGGGGGGGGGGGGGGGGTACTTTGATTTATGTGTATTCTTGTCAGGGAGGCCACAGCACTGATTGTAAAAAAAAAAAAAAATGGGGACAGTCCATCCCAGGTGAGAATTAATTTCCAGCCACTGAAGGTCATTTTAAAACGTGATGCTACTGTATGGTGGAGCCCCTGTGCAAAATGGTTGTCTTTTCGCCGTGAAACTGCATTGAAGTTGACGAGGACACTGGATATTCACGAGACGATGTCATGTGCTGTCAAACACACCAGCCCCCCGTGCACACCGGAAACGTGCACGAATGAAAGGATAACACAGTGGAGGATGATGCAGGGGGAAAAAAAAGATGTACAGTCTTTATGCTTCAAACACAGAAGAGTGGATCCTGAACAGCCACATTCATGGAAGGGAATTCTACAAACTGTCCATGTGCACCACAAACGTAGACATGCAGCTGGACAAAAATGAAATGAAACACCCAAACGGAAAGAATAGAGATGCACCGGTCAGTGAATTCACTGTGGCGTGTTTCCGTGGAGATCGTTTCTAATTAGCTGGCCGGGATTTGTCGTCAAAAAAAATCAAGGTCCCGCTGCTCAGCCGGGGGGGGGGGGGGGGGGGGGGGGGGTAGCCATGCATTTCACTCACCATCTTGACAGGCGTGAGTCAAAATAGCGCTTTCTCCCCATCTCCTCCAGAGGTCCTTACCCTTTTCAAAGACACCTTGCGACGCGCGGAAGATGCTGATGCGACTGGCAGGAGAGAATCGCGCCCGTCCGCCGGACTCGCAGGGAGAGATCCGGAAGAGCGCGCATCCATCGCGTCGATCCCGGAGCGGGAGACACCTATCGTCGCGATGTGCGCCCGCGTCGTCTCCTCCGCCGACGCACACAATGACGGCTGCAGCAAAAAAAGAAAAAAAAGAAGGGGGTTAAGATAGAAAAAAATGTAAAAAATTAAAAAAACAAAAAACTGGCGGCTATCCCGTCAGCCTGCACACTAAATTCCTGGCTCGGTGTGTGAGGACGCCATGAATTCCCAGGCATGTGATGCGATGTGGAATAATTCCCTGCTGGCTGCCCATGCGATACCTCGCTCTGTTTACCGTCAATGCAGCTGCAGGCTGTGGCGGAGCCTCGCTGCGCGCGTGCGTGTGTGTGCGCGTGCGCGCGCGATGCTGAGGTTCCGCGTTAGTGCACGTTACACTTTAATCATCAGCTCCAGGTTCTCATCGGAATAAACGGGCGGATCATTTCTGCCGCGAGGAAGCGGGGGGGGGGGGGGGCTTGGCTGCAAACGACTGACTATCCAAGTGACAACACATCGGGAGCATTATAGCCGCCAGTGATGTAACGTCAAACCAAAAGGCTGCACTATATGTCCAGTGGTGATAATGTCTGACCGAACCTGACAAGATGAGTGAAGCAGTTTATGCAAAATTGTCATGATATTTTTTCAGTTCATTTTGTACATCAACTGCACTAAAAAGACTAATATCTCTCTCCAAGAGACTGAAAACCTGGCTAACTGCATCGTCAAACCTAAAAAGAAATTGAATATAATAGAAGAAAATTAAAAAAGAGAGGCCATGCCGCCATGTACTGTTCTGTTCTTTAGATGTACGGGTGAACTGTAATGTCGCTACAGAAGCTCCGAATTTACAAACCAAACTCTGGCTGTGAGGCTTTGTTCTCGTTTCTATACATTACCTGAACGACACCGTATAGGTTCTCCAATAATGTTCTTGGTAAGGGAGCGGCGAGGAGAGGTGTATCCAGCTGCTTGCAATCTGCACGGTCACCAATAGATGCCACTAAATCCTACAGACTGGTCCTATAAAAAAAGAAGATTGTTGAAAAACCGAGGCTGCGGTGGCCAAGATATCCCCTCAGCAATGGCTTGTACAATTCCCATACTGCAACTAGTACCTTTTCTTACTTCCCTCTCGGACACCACCTGATTTGTGCTGCGCTCGTCGCTGGCTTCAGCCGTTGACTGTTGATAAAGATCTAACACCGCTACACTTCCTCCAATGGTACAGAAATGGTTGCTGTTATCTTGCACTCTGAGGTCATTTGGAGCCAGAGTCTACACAGTAGTGATAAGTGGTGTAGAGCTGTGGTATCGAGATCCCGCTCATATACATGCAATCACTTTTCTTAGAAAATGTCACTTCTTGTAACTCACAATTTTCACAAGGCTTTCACACAATGTGACCATCAAAGCACAGAACGAGCCTCCGAGCAACAGGAGGATCATTCAGCTGCTCCATTGACTCCACTGCTGAAGAGACTATGAGAATCAAGGGGGAAACAAAATGACATGACATGAAATGACAATGAAATGGTAGTCATCTTCCCGTCTGTTTGTTTACTTTCACTAATCGCACCCTGAACAGCACTATAGTAAATGGAATGAAGACAAATGAATAACTGCAATTATTTTGATCCTGTCATTTCACCCGGCCAACATCCAAATTCACACCCATTCGTCCCTGTTTGAATTAAACTCACATCGTACCGCATATCAAAACAAACAGTGGAAACCGCCAATTTGTACAGTGCTACGTGTCAAACTGCATAGTTACCGGTGGTCAGACCTTTTTGGGGGGTTAAGTCCAGGGCCGTCTTTTTGTCCCAGTCCGTCCCTGGCTGTAAGCAGTTGACATCACTGTGGCAACTATTAACTGCAGAGCTGCCCAGAGTTGGCCAGATACAAACTTGATTCATATCAGTTGATTAGACTGAACAAAGACGACAGACATTCAAATTCACACGCACACACACCAACTTCCTAGCAACTCGGTGGCACGATTAGAGAACAGAACACCTGTCATTGTTCTGTTATCGCTGTTTAGCCCATGACAAATATGAAACTACGCAGTTTAGCTGCCATGACAAGTGACCATGATTGAGCTTGCAAAACGCAGTCTTCTTCAGCCTCTTACCACTCAACTCTACATTCTGGTAGAAACTCAATCCAAACTATGAAAGTTCACTCTCTTATGGGGGGGAAATCATGGAAATAGTAGTTGAAACCTTTGAGTAATAACCTGAAGATTGAATTCTGCCTCCCATGTTAATCTCGGTGGTGAGGCGGCAGTTAGCAGAAATTTGTGGATTCTTAACTGACATGTTTGTGCATTCCCTTACAGTAGGAAATCCCAGTTTAATGTCATGGACCCTTTAAACCATGAAGTAACTCTACAGATTCACACAGTATCTATGCGTGAATCTGTAAAGTTACTTCATTGTAGGAGAAACACAGGTACGCATACATACAGTCACATAACGAAAACATATCCTGGGTATGTTGAACTCGCTTCGTAGTACAGGCGCCAGGCCTCAACCCTGTACATTTTCTTATTGTATTGTTTCTTTTTGGGTGAGACAAATCACTTGGTGTCTTCCCATCCTTTCCAATGTGCACTTTATTTCCTTCTATTGAGGTTTAATATAGTCTCAAAGTCATGCTGCAGTTTCAGGTGTATACATTGGGAGACGGTAACAAAACATGCTGATATTGTTGTTATCCCAAAATGTGCCAAGGCAGTGTCAATGAATACTAAGACATCAGTTAAAGCGACAGTGTGTAATATTTAGAAGAACTTATTCACCCAAATTAAAGATATTGTCCATAACTGTGTTTTCATTCATGTATAATTACCTACAGCAAAGAACCACTGTTTGAATTAGTTAATTATAGTTACATGGTTGACCCGACTTCTGTGTATGTCACCATGGTGAATACAGTTGCCCAATACAGACAAATCACTCCGGCACATGCGTTGAATTCTCCGTTCTGCCTGAAACCCGAAGAGGAATCAGCGGTCACGCGTATTCAGTCTGTTGACACTGCAGGCTAACAAGTTTGAGAAGGCATACTTCGTGAAATGGAGGATCATACTTCTCTTTTATTAGAAAAGAAGGTAGGAGAGCATGAATCCTTGTCACAATAGAAGAGAAAAAACGGGAAGCAGAATGAATTCATGACCGGCAACGGCAGAAAATGACGCAACAGTCGACATACTTGCTCTCGTGCGGCTACCGTCGCTGGTCCTCAGCGCTCGGGAAAGGAGGTGCGGTTTGGGGGTGCTCAGTTGGTTGCGGTAAAAAATTAGGATTATGTTCACATACCTGTGGATTTGCAAATCATTTGCCTTTTTCTCATTATTATTTATCATCTGCATTATGCTGTCCTTGCTGCAACTCAAACTGTATTTAGTTTTTATGTCAATATTTTAATGCCACCGTGAAACAAACTTTACCATGGCTCTTCGCTCATATCAGTCCTGCCACTTCCGTCGCTCGCCGCCAAATATGGCAGCCCATTTGGAAGTAATCTCAAGGTAGATTGCAGGTTTATTGGGCAGGTAGTCCAGATACACAGTCTGGCTTGCTTTTGGAATTGCCATTTCAATCTGGGTCCCTTCATGCCATTCATTAAAAGATGTTATGGATATAAAATCAGGCCTGGCTTGTAATGCAGCACTCAGCGAAGTTTCGTAGTATTTGCCGTTGATGCGGTTTCTTGTGTTTTGGAAGTTCCAGGGTCGAATGCTTGTGTCAATATACCCCGGGCCCACACTTGGGATGAAAATCAGGTTGTTATCTTCGCAGAACGCTTTAATCGAGTCCCACTTCCGCTGAGTGGACCCATAGGAAAACCCATTCGTAGCAAAGTAAGTGTAGATACCATCGAAACCTGCCGTCAGGATATCCCTCTTATGCTTCTCCTCTACCAGGAGGGCAACGAAGATGGCGTCATACGGGGTATCCCTGATGCTGTTACTCTCTGTGTGTTTTAGTAGTTTGGCCCACTGCTCAGAGTTCATCAGATAAGAGTCATACACATAGAAGAGTGGAAGAAGCTTGCCAGTGTTTGTCCGATACTTGAAGAAAGCAGGGTGCTCTCCGTATCTGAGTAGGAGAAGAAAAAAAAACTGAAGAAAGGGAAATGCCATAGGAATCAAATGACTGATGCAAACACAATAGTTATTGACTATTGCAATGACTTGTGAAGGAGTTTTCCTTAAGTGTTAGATCTTGATATTTGAACACTGAATAAACACTTCACTACTCACTTCTCGATGATGTACTTGACATTAGAGAACATATTGACTTCATCTCTCCCTTTGTATGGTTCAATGTGAAACGCTACCTGTAAACACAGAAATCACAGCAACATAACCAATCTGCAGCACAAACATTCTTACCTACATTGATTTTTGTTTTAACATCTAGAATATTACAGATGTGAAATAGTCTGGTAACAGACTAAGAGATGTCACTTATGTTATGTTACCCACTACCATCTTCAATCACCTTAATGTGGTATTTCTGTGCCACTTCCAGCAGCAAAGGCACAATGTCATCTGTCGCTTCACCGTTGTAATCCTTCATATTCGGAGGATACCAGGAAACAGCAATGACGCCTGAGAATAAACACAGTTACAGGTCAAACAGGAATCACAAACCTGAATAAAATAAAAAACACTCAGATGATGAGTATGAATATAAACATTATCCTTATAGTGTAAACGTGCAGCAACATTGAATGGGCAGTGGGAGGTATACATCGACTGTGACACGTAATTGGTGTAGGTGACTTTACTGTTATTGATACCAAACTATGGATTTGGTATCCAAATTTGACTTTAATTCTTAACAAAAAATGGACTTTATATTCAATTTCTTGTATTGTTATTCTTTTGATGAGCATGTTAAGAGAAGTGCTATGCAAATAAAGCTCATTTTCATTATTATAAGTTATTCTAATAAAAATATACCTTTTGTCTAAATATCTAGCTACAATAAAGTGTGATGTTTCAAACCACCATATATAGAAAAAAATAAGTGACATTCAAAGCTTTAAAAATTATTTGGAGATAATGACTGAATTGAAATTGTAATACATGGCATTTTACAGACAATATTTGTATTATGATGCTGATTTCAATTTCCATGTTGTCACTGATGCAAATTCCTCTCCCCAATTCTGATTCTGATACCTGTGCTTTCAAAAATGTGCGTTTATTTTTTTCACATTTTGAAAACCGTAAAACCAGGTGGCGACTAAGTAAATGAGTAAAATTACAGAAAAACTGATTTATCAATTCAGGTTGCATTTTACAAGTGAATGAATGCCTACATTCACTTTTAATATTATCACCATAACAATTTTATATGTTGTTTAATCATCTCTTCATATCTTTTTAGTTTTGGCAGTTTCGGTCCTCCATATCTCAGCAAAAATGCTGAACATTAGTGATGAAGACTGTATTTAATGTAGACTGGTCTAACCGATACCCAGTCCACTTAATCGGGTCAGTATGTGTTAAACCCATAGGGCTAAACCACAACATTCAGCCCTTTCCTGATATCAGAGTGAATTACTGTCCAGCCCTGGAGTAAAGTTGAGGCTAACTCCTCTCTTACCAATAGCTGCTGTACGTAGCTGCTGCATATGAGCCTCTATAATGGAGGGGTCCCTGGAACTGTAAGCACCCAGAGAGGGGTAAAAGTTGGACCCAATGTCATCAGGTGGGCTGTGCCTCCCTTGCGGATACCCATGAGCCACCTTAAAGTCCCAGTGTGGGAGCTGCGGATGGTCCCAGTGGATGTATTTGCCATCAAACTCGGGGGCCCCGAACCACGTGTAGTAGAAGGCATGGAGATAGTAATTTGGAGGAGCAAACTTCCTCAGCGTAGCCTCCAGTTCCTTGTCTTTGTCTGACTTTGGCGCGTCATCCATTTTGATTTGGTGGGGTTTGTTGTCGATTTCTCTCAGGATCTGATTGTCACTATTTCTGTCTGGAAACAGCAGCTCGACGCCCACGGGGCTGCTGAATGGAGCGTCCTCTGGTGTGAGCGCTTTCAAGACCGCTGTGATGACGAGGAGAAGCAACACCAAAGCTATTAATGTGATGCATAATTTGCGCCTAAACCTTGCCATGCTTCAGTCTGTGCTTGAAGCGTTCCACAGTTCATTGCTCAGACCGCAGCGACGGACTGTTGTTGGAGAGGATGCCTGTACTCAGTCACTGAGGTTTTGTCCGGCCTGGAGGTTTGAAGAAACAAAGAATATATGTATCAATTCATCTGCCAGTTACTGTCACGACTGGTCAACTAATTGTTTGGTCCATAAAAGGTCAGACCATAGTGTAAAAGGGCTGTCAAATTTTATTTAAAAACTTTTAAAGGTTAATTTATCCACTGATTATTTTCCTGATTATTGCTTTCATCACTAAACTTTGAAAGATGCCCAAAATGTTTTTAGAAAACAATTTGGTCCAGTAGAAGTCCAATCCCCAAGATGTTGAAAGGACTGCAGCAAAAAAAAGAAGCAAAATGTTGCAGATTATTATTCTATCATAGAGGTATATAATGCGACGACTGACAATTATCTAAATATGAATATTTTTTTCCTTTATTATTCAACAGTTCAACTATTTACTTGAAGCCCCGAAGTTAACATACTCTTACATATTCTGTTTTGTGTGCTAGCTGTCAAAAGTACAAAAATCTTTATCATTATTAGAATAAAAAAAATAAAAAAAATCATCACATTTGAGAGTTGACTTTTAGAATGTTTCCTTTAGAATAAGACCAAACAAACAATGAAGTATCCAAACATATTGTCAATTTTCTGACCCAATCGATAAATCAACAAATACATTATTTTAGGAAGTAGAGAGGGGTGTGTGTGTGTGTGTGGGGGGGGGGGGGGGGGGGGGTCGATGTCAGGTTGACTGACTGCACTGTTTGCAGAAGTCACGTTTAAAACACGTGAACAAGCAGTTACAGTATGTTTCCCTTTGCTTCACCGACACATTGTACAGCAGGTTAGAGATGCGTGAAGAAGACACAGTTCTCAGGAGGACACCATTAGCTGCGCTCTACCTGCACTGATGGACTTTGGACTTGTCAACAGCAGCAGGAATTAAGTTGTATCCTCTCGACGGCCAAACGCGTCCCATGCTTCCGTTTCTAAACAGTGTCTACATGTAAAGAGGACGGGACACGACTATGGTTTTAGAATTCATCCATGGACACAACAGTCTGCACTTCTGGTTGTGCAGCCGTCCTATCAAACATGACAGAGCTGTAAACGCTCCGGCCGACAGTGAGCGGTGACTGCGACCCATCCATGTTGTTTAACAAGCGGAGGTCACGCGTCACGTCCTGCGCAGTCAACAACAGCCACAAGAGCGGCTGAACACAATCACAGCGCCCCCTCTCGTTGTGGATGGTGTACTACACAGAAAAAAAAATTCTGACCAAAATGGTTGTTTTTTTTAAAAGATACATGTCTGGATCTTTTGTCTCATCGTCAACTGACTACACGTTTCCTTCTGCCACTGACCTTTTCTCTTTGTTTTCAGATGCAGAACATTTTGGACCAGGTTGTGATGCATCTACAGGCTTCAGGTCATCTCACTGGGTTGAATTGGCAGATAAGAATGAGTAAGAGACGTTATTTTTTAATAATATGACGCAATGACTGTATATAAATTTCACACTTTATGCCTCTAGAAGAGTAAAAAGTACTGGTTGCATGTTAAGACAAAACAGAGTGTCGAGGGAGAGGCAACTTCGCAATGTTTCCAGTTTCTCTACAGAAAAAGAGACAAACATTAAAAACAAGACAAAGAGTTTAGATTCCATCAATTTTATTTCATTTATAGACTTTCAAACAAACTTGTACAAATTGCAAAACAGCTTTTGGTAACACCTCATTGTTTTCTTATCGTCATTAAGAAATAAATTAAGTGAATAAAAAGTAAACACTGTGAAGAGAGAACACAGAAAGAAGAACACCACAGAGCTAAAAGAAATTAAAAAAAGAGAGAAAAGAAAGAGGCAACTGTTTTCTAAAAAAAAAAAGAAAGTCAACTGCAAATCTCAAGTGCTTAACCGGGCTAATCGCTGGTCGGCTGAGAAGACAACTGAAGTACCTCCAACATTTTGTACTGGCATAGTGATGAAGAACCCATCTTGAGCTGTCGAGTTTGATTCATCAGATTTGTGTGAGTTTGCACTGTAATGCTGTATTTGCACACCAGGTGGGGTCACAATCATACAACCAAATTCCCTGGTCCCGGCAGCCACTTCTAACTCCGCCGGTTTTTCATATTCCGTACCTGGACAAGTTGGGTGATGGGGATAGAGGGTGGCTGGTATTTTTTCGCTATAAATCAATGGGAGAATATGGGGAAAATTATCTTGATGTGAACCAATAATAATGACTGATAAATACACCAAGGAAAATATCTACCAGCTCTGTTTGAGAAGCGGCGTGTCTGTGTGTGGGTGTGGATTTGGGAACCCGTAACAGAGTTGGGGGGGGTGGATGCCCAGAGAGCGTTGTGTTCGTGTAGAGCGCGTCCACTGACAGCAGCATCTGATTCAGCCACTATATTTCATTCAAGCCGGTCCCTTCACATTCTTTGCTACTCATATAGTGTGGTGGACTTTTGCAACGGAGGGTGAAGTATACGAAGTAGGCTTGTGCACAACAACCACAGGCTTTAATGAGTTCGAACGGCTGAACTGGAATTGGAGAGATGTTATTTGTGTCTACAGCTTTAGCACTGCCCGCAAACATCAGTCTCATTAAAATACATTGGAGGGATTCTCTCTGCATTTTGAGAGATCAAGGCAAAACAATATTCATTCTCCATTTTGTTGTTGTCAAACTGAAAATAATTCCGCTGACTTGGTCACGTTGCCCCTCTACACAGAGGAGGCGTTTCCTCCCGTGACACGGAACCTCAGAAAACCTCAAATGGCATCGGAAGTAAAACCACCAAATTGATTATTTGTTAATAATATCAAAAATACCAACAAACAGGCAAAAAAACAACAACCAAAAACAGATTGGTCAGAGCAAATTTATGTACACATACACATTAAGAAAAGAGCTGTCAGTGGAGTTGGGGAGGGGGTGGGTGAGTGGGGAGAAAGAGGAGGAAGATTTGGGCAATTAGATAAGCCCCATATCTTTGCTATACAGGGGAGTTACAGGGGTTGCCATGGTGGCAGACCAAGGACAGACAAGGTAAGAAGGAGGGGAGGAGCCAAGGCGTATATGTACGTTCACCTCTTCTTGGGGGCTTGGGTGGTGCGGGGTGGGGTGACGGGCCGACCAGAATTTACACCACCATACTGGTACTTGGCCTTCTTCTCTGAGGGCTTTAGGATCTTTAAAACACAAAGGCAAAAAAACAGAGTGAGAGAGAAGAAATTATATGTGTGCCTTTTTAAAAGCATATACGTGTCCCTAGAGTATTTTACTCTACCTGGAACGAGCACATGAGGGATTCATCGACGCTCATCATGCCGCCTGCGTTGTCAAACTCCCCGCAGTAGTTTGGAGCAGAGAAAAGTGTAACCAGTTGGCGTTTGGCAAAGAACTCGTAACCATCCTCCACAACCTGTTAGAAGACACGTGATATTATTCCAACGCCTACAGCAATCAATACATAAAAAACAAAAACAAAAAGGACCTTCTGCTACTTGCAGAATCCCACTTAGCTATCGAGGGTGTACAAAACCACCTACACCTGAATCAATATCAAAGACCCAATGCAGAGTAAAAATATCTGCGGCTCTTCTGCTAGCAGTTGACTCGTTTAATCTAAAATCAAATGTATTGTGTTGCAAACCATAGCTTCTCGTTCTCTGAATTACTTTCCATTTTTCATAAGAAAAAAACAATATACTGATAATGACTAAGTACTGGGAGAGAATATATGAAATGGGAGCAGGGAATCAGGGGCTAAACTTTTGCACCAGGTCTGATAATATGTGGTTGAGCTCTGGGGACTGTGTCTTTGTATCAGCAAAGTCCTTATGGGCAAGTCTCGCTGCTCGTCGGCCAGCTTGGCAACGCCCCCAGGCAGTTATTTAGGGACCCTGCAAGAACAGTTGCTTGCAGTGTGAGCTTCTTGCGTATTACACTTCATATCCAGGCTGTCTACCTTAATTCCCTTCACAATTACCTGGTGGGCTCTGCAGATGAGGTCCAGGTCATGGCGGTTGAGGAACTTGCTGACCACGTCGGCCCCGAAGGTGAAGGAGACCCCGCGGTCGTTCTCTCCCCAGCCTTGTACGTCCTTATCTGGGTCTGACCACAAGAGGTCGCACAGCAGGCCTGAGCGACGCACACGGAGAGGGGAGATGGAAAAAAGAAGAAAAAAAAAAGGTCACACGTGTCAGGGAGGAGTTGAAAGAAGAGCACAGACTGACAACAGGGAGGAAGAATGTGCCAAAAAAAACAAAAAAAAAACAGCTGACTTTGCTGATGTGACACAGAAGATCTACTGATGCAATAGTTGTTCGTGTTTCGGGGAAGAGAGAGGCAGGGAGAAATCCAGCAGAGGTAAACTTTCGGTTTCAAGGACGAGCATGCACCAAAGTAAACGCAGACACAAGCACACTACCTGTATCAGGCACATCTGTTGGCCTCATGATCCTGCGAATCTGCTCCATTGACTGCAAGTCAGGAGATAGCCCTGAAACAGAAATTAAAGAGGAGTTAATATACAAACAGCCACTGTTCAGATTTGGGAAGAGGTCAGAGGTCAAGGTCAAAGGCAGCTCTCTCACCGCCATGGCAGCAGAAGATCTTCTCATCAATA
The DNA here is from genome assembly GCF_022379125.1 of Scophthalmus maximus. Classification (NCBI taxonomy): domain Eukaryota; kingdom Metazoa; phylum Chordata; class Actinopteri; order Pleuronectiformes; family Scophthalmidae; genus Scophthalmus; species Scophthalmus maximus. The sequence continues at coordinate 7,624,196 of NC_061529.1, forward strand.
ATAGCAGCAATGGGGAGGCAGTTGAAGCAATCAGTGAAGGTCTTCCACAACTTGATGTTGAACCTGCGCTTACCTGTTGGAGCACACAAATGCATATTAATTGTACCATGATGACATAGATACTTCAGGGATGTTTGTTGTGCAGGACGAGTGTATTTCTACCCACACTCATCGTAGAAGCCGTAGATGCGGTTGATGGAGGCACACTCGTGGTTGCCCCTGAGCAGAAAAAAGTTCTCGGGGTATTTGATCTTGTAGGCCAACAGGAGGCAGATGGTTTCCAGGGACTGCTTCCCTCTGTCCACGTAGTCGCCCAGGAAAAGATAGTTTGCCTCTGGAGGGAAGCCGCCGTACTCAAACAGCCTCAGCAGATCTGTGTACTGGCCATGGATGTCACCTGAGGGGAGAGGGTGTGAGAGGCCAGAGGGGAGACGAGCTGTTAATTCGACAAGTGACAGTGCTGTAGGTGCAGCGGCCTAGGAACTTAGAGAGGCGAACAATGAGATGGATTTAAGATAGTTGTGCAAAAGGGAAGAGATTATAAAAAATAAAGTGGTGATGCAGTTTTTGGAGACAGAAAGGAAAAATGAACTGCAGGATAATGTTTTTAGTTTGTCCATCTCCAAAACAAACATTAACCCTCATGTATGCATGCACACCAAATCAAAAACCTTGGATATACGACTCTGGCTCTGCTTTACTGTGCCATGGATATACACACTAATTTAGCCATTACAGCCGCTATCAGATCAATGCCGTGGCCCGTGGGACACGAACTAGCAATTGAAAGAACGCTTCCAATCCAGGCTAATCACGAAAATAAAGGACGCACATCCACATATTTTTCAGGAACCAACTTTAATTTTAACAGCTCTCCCAGGATTCAGGGTCGGCCTCTCCTCTCTTTGACATCAGGCAGCAATGAGCCGGCGGCATCTCTCACCGAAGCACAGGATCTCTGCGGGGGGAGCCTCGCTTTTCATCACCTAGCCAAGACCTGCTTCCTTTTATATCCTCTCGCACCGAGAAGAGCTGCTCCAATTTGGGCCGAGTGCTCCAGACACAGATGACTGCAGAGCCTCACCAGGAGCAGCTTGCACAATAATCACAGGCTTCATTGTGACCAAAACGGAAAGTAAATTCATGTGCCACACTCTTTTTATGGCAATGCATCATTACAAGATGGCACCAAATACAAATTAAAATAGGTCTTGTTAAACCGTGCTGCTGTCTGGCCCCTGAGATTAAAAGGTCCAACAGAAATTGCAACTTTATGCTGGAGACATGAGTGGCTGGCATGTTTTTTGTTTTTTTCTTCTTCCACGGTGCCTGTCAGTGATCTAGGCACCAAAACACAAACCACGACTGGCATCGAACCTATATGCTGACAAAGGCCTACATTAAATTTTTCCTGTGTCTATGCACAGCATGTGAAAGCACATCATATATGAACAGTTCTGAATGTTCTGAAAGTATATTTCGGACTTTGACTAATTTATATGTTTCATCATCAACCACAGAGCCCCAGCTTGCCATCTGCAGTTTTGATGCAAGTACTGGTAATGGTAACAACATCACAGTCCTTCACATGAATAATACAATATCAATACTTCAATGAGAGAAAGTCTTAAAGTATTAATGCGGTTTCTACAGTAACATAATCTAGGTCACTAATTTTGGGTTTTACCTTCTCTAAGGAAGAGTAAAAGGGGGGATGGAAGGTGGGATTCACAAAAGGATTCTTAGAAATGTTCCGATATAATTTCTCCCTTCCTGATACCGAGTACCGATCCGATACCAGTGTATTTTCAAAAATAACAACTATATAATGTATTTTAACAGTATTATGCAACTAACCCTGCATGGAAGTGATGATTGTTTGGCCTGACTCAGGTTAAACCCTTTGAACGACAGATACATACAGAGAATGAATGTCATAGAACTTCTTTTATTATCTAGCTTGACAGTCATAACTGAGAAAGAACACAAACAAATAAATCTAGGAATAAACAACAATCGCTTCCCTTGGCCTCGGTGAACTCTGTGTGATGGTTCTTCAAATGCTTTATGTGATTGCTTGCCCTGTAATAAGCAACACAAGTGCCATCCCTTGAAACTGAAGTCTTGCAAACGGCACAAATTGTCATTTTTTCTTGTGGGACTTTCCAGAGTGAAATATTGCCAAATTGCGGACATTTTCTCCAACACTACACTACCAGAAGTCATTCCTTCTGAAGACAGTACTCGCCAGTGGCAGTGCAGTGCACCTGCTGTTTTGGAGCGGCATATAAAAAGTGATTTCCCGGGGACACAAAATAGCAGTTTTATCTGAGTGAAACTCATATACTTTAAATTCATGGTATCGGATCGGTCCATAGATCCGGGCTGATGCCTGACCCGGCATTTTCAGCTGTATCGGAGGAATTTCCAAGTCCGGTATTGATATCGGAACATATCTAATTCTTTTTTAAAGATTTCTGTTTCATAGCAAACGATCACTGCACTTTTTATGTTCCAGTTATTGTTATTTTTTTTTTATGTAATTCTGTGACAATAGCAATGTTGCTAGGCATTTCTTTATAATTCTGTCTTTGGCCTATGTAGTTTGAGTCTTGTGACTAAAGCTGAAAACACAGACTTTTATCATCACAGGTTCCATTTTAGCGTTGGTCAACAGAGTAAACACAGATGACTGAGAAAACACAGAGGACATCACTTAGAAAACAATCATTCCTGCTTACGGCTGCACCAAAACAGGAAAGGTCCTGAGGCAGTAAACCAGTAGAGTTGTTCATTTAAGCTGCAGTTTCCTCGGGAAAAAAAAGGAAAAAGAAAAGTAGGAGTAAAGCCAGATTTGGATCAAATGGTAGACGCAGACACATGGCAGCATAAACTGTAATCTCTGCAGCAGCAGCTGGAGGTGAGTGAACTTTGTAAGAGCAGGGCTAACTTCAGCTGAGCTGGGGCTCTGTAGTAAAACCCTGGATAAACTGGATTATAAAATAATTCTCTTTTATTCATGGGCCATACCAAACCACTTCTTAGCTTAGCTGATATTTTCACTGCAGTGTATTATTTTTGTGTCTCTTTCTGCCTCAGAATGATTCGGCGGCCAGAGCGTGATTGGCTGTCAGTTTGAAAAAGTCCTGAGTTTTAGACCAACTATCGTCAACTCCTCACTGGGAGTTGCGCCATGAACGAGTGCAGTCTGAGTTATTGCTGTGTGCTTGAGTTTGTGAGCTTCGCAAGCCCACAACTTTCTATTCAGTCGCCCCCTGCCTGCCTTCTCACAAGGAAGTGTAGGATGACAGTGAATTATTTACCCAGAACTGCCTCTGCAGTGTCCAAACAGTCCGGGAATAGAAGCGCAGAGATTCAGGGTTTAAAAAGCAAAGGCGAAAGGCAGAAAGCTAAAAGAAAAAGCTGAACTTGAGGCCAGTCTTATAAATGAGCAAGATTTGTCTCAAAAGACAATATAAAAGCACAGGTCAAAAGAAGCTCTAAAATAATAAAAGTGCACAGTAATCTTAGTCAGCACTCGTGTGTGTGGCACACAACTGGATATTTATGGCAGAACGTTCCTCACAACAAGGAAAACAGGTCGATGTTATTTATAAAATATGTGCGAAAATGCTGTATACTATATGAACAAATAACATAAGCAGTATATTATTTCAATCATCAGTTGAAAAAACCAACAACAGTAAAGTAAATAAATGTACAGCTGTACTGATATAACAATGTGGAACATAAAAAATTACCTCGGGGTGAGAAATGAATACAAGTTGTCGACAATACTCATTTACTACATTTATTTCATTATTATCAGCTTTGTTATTATGATTTACAGTTTGAAGCATTTTAGTATTCAAAGTTTCTCTGAGAATAGGATTTAGTTTTCTGTCCGTCAAATTCTGGGATGTATTCATGGAATTTACCTGATTTAAGCTTCTCTGACAGACTCTGACAGGTAATTTTGGTCAAGAAAATAAAAGCCTCACGAATGAAATATTAAAGAACATATTACACGTTTTTTTGCCCAAGCCCATGTGAACAATGAAATCATGTTTTTCTTTCTGTTATTATTCTTCCTGTTCATATTGGCTGTGAGGAGAGCCTGTCTAAAAGTCGAGATCAGCTTTATAGTCAATTTCTTCACATGTACCAGACATACAAAGGAAAAGAGACGTCAGTAGAAGTGACAGGTTGACAAAATCCACAGGCATCGTTCTGTGCAAAAAAAAAAGTATCGAGAAGTTAATGTGAAGCTTATATTGTGCTCAAGCAGTCCGAGTTTGTCAAATCACCTTTTTTTTTTCTTGGAACAGTGGACAGTGTTTTCATACTGATCTGCAGTGACAGGGCAGAAAGAACACGAGGACGTCCCTCATCTATTCCAGAGTACATCTTCAGATTCAAAATACATTTTGTCACGGAAAGTTGACCGGTGGATTTTGTGTCACATCCCTTCGACACTAAACCACAATAAGAAGGGATCTCTTATGCAGAGGAGGAATGATTACAGCAAACAAATCCTGTTTTAATGTCCACATGGACACGTCACACCTGGCAAGTGTTTGAACTTGAGACCAGGCAGCTCTGAGAGTTTGAAAAGGTTTGATAAATATTACCACAAAATCCAAGCAGTAAAAACACAGCCAGCCATGTTTGTGGCCTTTCTTTAGCTAATTCAACAGGCTAACAAATCAATTACATTTAGATTCCCCACGATTGTTGGCCGATAAGTGTAAGGTAACTGTAAGGTCTCTACAGTCTGTACTGGTGCTCCAACATTCTGCCATCATTGTGGGTTAAAAGCAAGTAATCGGCCTGAAGTTGCGAGTGGCAGCAACAGAACAAAGAAAGCAAAGAGAGACAAAGAAAACCCCTCACGGTGACAAATAACCCTGCCTCAAACTCATGCATATTTTAGAGTCATGTGTCAGGGTCACATGTACAAAGACAGAGGCAATCGAGACCATTAAAACCAATTATACAGATCACTGTAGTACCAAACACATAGCAACAAGCAATGAGACATATGAGGTACAATGTGAGGTCTAAATGAAAGAAATCCAACAAAGTAAACGTGCGTTAGGACATATGGTATGTGTAGAGACATGCGTGAGCTGTGTGCACGCCTGGGTGTATAAAGTATTGAAGCCTGTGTACTGTATTTTCAAAGACTGACACATGTATTAGACGGTTCAGAGTTGTTTGCTGTTGCCGCACTACACTGGGGGGAGAGATAAAGCGTGTGGGAGTATGCTGAGATGTGCAAGGAGCCAGCTAGAGATAGTGATGAAGCATTTCAACTGTTTTGAAGAAGCAAACTTGCGAACGCGCGGCTTCTTTGCTCTATACTTTGGTTTGTGTATGTACAGTGACAGTGATACATGTTCTGTGTACATGTTTGCAATTCCACCACATGTATCCGTCTGTAACAAACACAGGGCAGGCGAGTCAAAGAGAATAACAATGGCTTAATATATGGTCCAGGCTGAGGCAGCGTTATCCCGTCTGGTTACATAAGTAAACTCTGCGTCAAAGAAATAGATTGCTGCCGTCGGCTGTGCAGACCAGGCTGCGCTCGGAGGAGTGGGAGTTTGCCACCGGTGCGCCCGACTCCTCAGAGACAGAACGGAGCATTCTGTTTGAGCTGCTCTTTTGGAAATCGAGATGACGACGCTATTTAACATTTGTCGAGGACGAAATATCCGAGCTGCATACAGTACTTGTAACATAAATTAATGGACCGCAGAAAAAAATAAATAAAGTGCTGACATTTTGTCATCTGTATGTGTCATTACCTTTAATATGATTAATTACTCACCTCAAGTGCAGTGTGTCGACTCGAGTCGTGGGGGAAATTGCACAGTGGCACTGCGTTCGTTTTCGAGAATCAAGAGGGTATTTGGCAGACAGCTAATGCTTGTGGCAATGACAATTTTTTTATTTAACTTTTTAAGCTGCTTTTTTCAGTTTATGCCTTTGATTTCCCTGTGCTTGTAAACATCTCACTTTAGAAGTGCTTAAGAGAAAATGCCAACGGGAGAGCATGTTACACAGCACAGAGAGAAGCATAAAGCCAGTAAACAAGCAAAAATAAGCGTAACGTGGTGAGGAAATGAACTTAAACAAGTGTAGACATAGACACCACTGACCACAGATCTTCAGGGGCGCCTCAAGCTCCAGCAGGATGGGCTGGCTGAGGAAGATCTCCCTGGATTTGATGCAGAGGCCGCGCACCTCTGCCTCCGTCATCTGGACTATCTTCCCCGGGCGACATCCCCGCACTGGATGGAGAAGAGAGAAAACGTGTTGTCAGGGCTATCAACTTATATCATCAGTGTTAAATGTTGTGTATCAACTCCGAGACACCCCCACCACCACCACCACCACCATCAAACACCAGAATGAGGCCATGATAGAATAATTTGCACCCAATGGGGAAAGAAAACCAAACCACAAAGCAATCTTAAAATCTGATGAGCTGTGGGCGTAATGATTATGTAGCTCACGGCTGCTCGGTCTCGGTCATACTTTAGAAACCGACTGCTTAGACTTCAAGAGCAGCTTGCATCTTCAGCAGTGGTGTGGGTTTATTGGCTGTGTAGTTGCACTCTTAGCTCAGAAGCCTACTTTCTGGGGTTGTGCCACAGCTCTGGGTGCAGATTTATCTTCGACTGAGGAAAAGAGGAGTGAGAATTGCAAACATTGGCTACAGTCAGCAGTTGGAATTGAAAAGTGGAAATATAAATGTAAATATATGAAAAAAAACAACCTGCTTCCTTTTCATTTTACCTGGAGGCCAGAATATATGAATAAATTTAAGGTTTCATATACAGTAGGTTAAAAAAATCTAGTCTGAAATATTTGATATTTGATTATATATTTCTGTTTATGACAGCCTGGTCAGCGCCATATCTCTTGAAGACAGATTCAAACGAGCGAGAGAACAGACGGGTGCTAATGGTAAACATAAGCTAAAATGCAAATATAAATGAATAGTAGACTGAAGAAGGCTCTTACAATACTGATACAAAATGAGCAATTGTTCCTTCTCAGTTAAACTATACACAAATAGTAAATGATAGTCGGACTGCAGCCCCTTTTAACTTGAGTCCTAGTTTGACATCACATAAAAAGCAAATGAAAGCACTGCCTGAAGACGGACCATTGAAGATGGAAACAAAAGTAATCTACAAATGTTTAACTGAGGAATTATGTCATAATAAGCCCCAAAGCTTGACGCCCACTACAGGATAGAAGAGCCTGGTGAAACAGATGAGTGTTTGTCATTTCCTTGGAGGAAACAAAATGAAAAAGAATGGCCAAACGGAGGGCAGTTTGAAAAAGGTGATTGACTTGTGAGGACTTGCCGACGCTTAGTGAATGTGTTTTTTTGTGTGCATACACTAAAGCACACAGGCAATGCTACTTAAACACTGTACTCAGACTCCCTCACTGTCTCATTAGTCAAGAGAGAAGCGGAAGAACCAGAGCAACATGAATCCTCACAGACAGTGAATCTGTGAGCCAAAAAAAAAGAGGCTATTCTGGGGCTCCAACATCAATTGTATCTGCACTGCTTCACACTCTGAGCACGCTGTGTGAGGCGTAACAGAGGTCGGGCTCTTCAGACTACGGTCGGGCCTCATCAGAGCTCAGCTCGAATTGCTCAGTGTGCTCGGTTTTTAACACTGACTGAACCTCTCACTGTTTGCACTTCTTCTGCAAGCTGGCACTTTTGAAAGAGATTACATCTCTTCATGGGATGGTCGTCCACTAACCAGAAGGTCAGCGGTTCGATCCCCGCTTCCCCCAGACTACATGCACTGCAAGTGTCATCGATCATCAGTGTGAATGTGAAAGAAGAAAAAAAACAAGAGTAGTAAATAGCAGTGCTGTATGAATGTGTGTGTGAATGGGTCATTGTGACTTGTGCTGTTAAGCACTTTGAGTGGTTGATAAGACAAGAAATGCTCTATATAAATAAAGTCCACTTACCATTGGTGCTGAAGATCAGAAAATGCCAATGAATGTGATTCAAACTAAATATCTACATCTATATAATAACCATTGAAAGAGACAGAGCTCCGTGGAAATCCATACAAAGCTAGTAAAATATTTGTTTTATTACATGAAAGGTGTCAGATGTCGATAAAATGTCAGAAGTAGTTTGTTAACATCTTCGAAAAGTAAAATCCAGAAAGGGGAATGGGAGATGGCGTTCTGCTTGGCTTGATGCATGTTACTTCCAAAACACATCCATGATTAATTCAGTAACTTTTTTCACACCGTTAAACTAACAAAAGTTTAGTGGTACACGCCACAAATTCACTTGCACCACAGGCTTTATACCAAAAAACAACAACAACAAAACTTGAAAAGATGGCACAAGGATTAATTGAATATTAAAATAGTTGCCGATTCATTTTCTGTCGACTGAATTAGTCTTTGTAATTATTTCAGCCCCTGACGGTGAAAGAGGGACCTGAGAAACTGGCAGGACACCGACACCATGTTCTGTGCTTTGTGCTTGTTTTATTAAGTCTACATGGAAACTAATAAAACATACGTTTCTTATTTTTGGTCTAATTAACCGTATAAGACCAAAAACCAAAACTTCATTCTGCCTCACATTACAAACAATTATGTAAGAGACCTATGAGAAGCCAAACCAGTAAGTCAAGTACAGTCACTTCTTTTATTTGTCTGAAACAATAGACACCATCATCATTTCGCGGCAACAAGATCAAAGCGAAAACTGACCCCTTGTGAAACACGCCGATGCCAAACCTGACTCGTGAAACAATATGAGCAGCACAGTCAACGAGTCACCACCAAAGTGAAGTGAAGTGGCATGCTGCAAGTCGCAGCTGACAAATACTGACTACTGCAAACCTTCAGATGACCGATGACCATCAATGTGTAACACTTGCAGATCGGGACTTTAGTTTATTTTCCAATCAATTTGTCCACGTTATAACTAAAGTTGACTCCTTTAAAATCGGACGGCGGTGAGACACCGAGCGCAGTTGCAGCGTGACAGCAACAGTTATAAATACCATATCTTAGCCTTTCAGTGCTGGCATCTCCAACAGAGTCACAGATACCGGAGGAAAGTATGCCAAGGACGGCTCAATTGACAGTGGTCTGGTCTGACTCAACGAATATCTCACGGGGGAAGAGAGAGAAAAAAAACATCTCTACTGCTGCCTTCTCTGCAGCAGGTAGACAGGCAACACAAAGGGTCTTGTGCACATCCCCACCTCTGCCAAATCCAAAATCAGGGTCCACAAACACACACCTTAACGAAACTCCTTTGATTCACAGAGCGCAAAGCCTTTAATGTGGTTGTGAACGAAGCAACACATGGCGATCGGTTTAGGTCAGGACAGGTCAGACGCGTTGGTACTAAATGTACTGGCGCGCTTACAGCGAGTGTGTGTGTGTGCACACCACGGGTCCAGTGTGCATGAGTGCACTGAATCACAACAACCCGCCCACCAAAAACACTCCTACAAACCCAGTGACACAAAAAAAGAATCACACTGCGAGTCAACTTCTGTCCAGGATGTAGTGATTCGAAAAGAGAAGACATTTCATCAGATCAGATCAAAATGAGCTACAGTCTTATGTATTTTTGGGGGGTGTTAAATCTCAAATGCAGGGCCTAATTCTACAGCTGGTTCCATCCGTCCAGCTGACTCATCTTCCCCAGTGAATGTGGCAGGAGCCGGGTCACCATTTCAAATTGAAGAGCCCATCACCAGGACACCTTAAAGAGGCGAATGTGAACCGTGTCACGGGCAGGGACCTTGGGGGGGGGGGGGGGAGGGGGCATGAATATCAACAAAACCTATATAATATAACCTATATACCTATATTAAATTAGGAAATACTACATGTATCAAAAGGGGGGGGCGGGGCGTCCCAGCCTCTCGTTCTGGACACATATTTCCAACATAAATTAGCCAGAACACAGCAAAAAAAATTAAAATAAATACATCAGTTTAATTAAAGGAGCTAAACGGCTAAAGGTGAAGACCCACTGAGTTGTCGGGAGCAGCGTGGCGCTTCGACTGCAGGAAACGGAGAAATGTAGGCGTTCACCAGCGCCAGTGTTTATAAACACGGCGGCTAACGGCTCCGTTAGCCGCAGCTAGCCGGGGATGCTCCGTGTAGCCGTTAGCCGCAGCTAGCCGGGGATGCTCCGTGTAGCCGTTAGCCGCAGCTAGCCGGGGATGCTCCGTGTAGCCGTTAGCCGCGCTAGCTTCCGGGCATCCGCTGCGTTCCGTGAGGCGACCGCGGCGTTTACGGAATAGAAGGCGTGGGGGAAAAACCCCGAGCCGCCGACAATGTTACACGTTTTATACAGCGTGAGTGTTGAAAGTGTGTTCACCTTCCAGCAGTCGAGAGATGAGGCTGTCCACGTTCAGTTCGCCCTCCGCCATCTTCGGAGCTTCGGACTGATGTTGCACACTGACTGTTGGCCGGGTCACTGCGCGCCGCCGCCACCAGGGGGCGCCGCGGTGGAGAGAACACTAACCGCAGACTTGACCGCCTTTACTCTACCTTTATGTTATTTATGGCTTTATATTTTCATGAGCACACCCTGTTTTGACTTCTGTCTAGTTTGAACGTTTTTATATTTGAAACGGATCAAAATAGAGGCGCGATTTATGTTCTATCTGCAGTGGTATCCAGGAATATCCAGATCATCAACTTTACAAACAGAAGTCATTATTATGAATTAAAATTAAAATCTTTAATAAGTGAAAGTGAAACATGTTGTCAGCAAAATTAACCTCTATGATTTATTTGGAAATGTGTAACTGCAATAATGTATTTAATACTGAGGTCACACAGTTAAAGGTGGTGTTGCACAGAACTACAATTACAATGTGAGATGTATCTAAGTTTTTGACCTATATAGCAACATGCCAGAATATAAGAACTATTCTTGTAATTCAGTCCAGTACAACCTCATCCCTAACTATGGACTTAATATTAAAGCATACAATTTTATTAACAGTGCCGAATAAAACCCTGAACATTTGGCACCATAAAAGTAATCACAGTTGTATTAGATCACATCAGATTTTACAGGTGTAACAAATGAAGTGCAATGAGTGTATGTTGGGCCATTATATGATTTATATTATCATTATTGATGCATAGATATGAAAAAAATAACGTTTTATAAAGTGATCGTGAAAGTCTGAAAAATGGAAATACTATAGTAAGAACCAAAACTCGGAAACGTAGTACAATACTTGAGAGAATGTACTTTCCAACACTGTATGTGTGTGACATGATTAACAGAAGCAGTCGGTGGCTTTCATCACTGTAAGGAGGTCATAAAACAACTGCTTTTATATTTTATCACTGGGCCATATCACTGATAAAGCTAATAAATGCAGACTGATGTGTGCTACGCTCCAAGTCGAGTAACTTTTGCATTGGTGCTTTGTGTCATTTATGATGGGGAGACATTCTGAATTTCAATATCTGTCTTAAATAAATACCATTAAGTTATAATGGGTGATGGTTTCCCCAGACAGGCAGTCACCAGATTAAAGTCTACATATGAATTATTGGTAATAATTTATTTCAAATAACCATAAGACAAAAGTTACAATCAAAGGCTAAGGTTATTTTTCAAAAAACAAACAAATCATTTGCAAGTATTGTATATGTTACTCATACACATTCATCTGACAACTTGACTTATTTTAATAAAATTAAAAATACATCAGCAGGAATAAGTTAATGTAAAGCCAGAAAAGCTCAGTCTTTATTTTTGCAAATGAAACCTGTGTTTGATTGAGAGTGCATGGTTGTGGGTTGTATTGTTTCATGAAGTCAGTTGTTAGACCAGCTACAACATTTAAATACGCCTTACAGCTTAATACAGCAGTGATATGAAAATGTGAAGGGAACCATCCTTCATGAGGACTAAAAACTCAAAGACACCTTACTAAAATCGTTCCACCTCTTTCACCTCTGCAACCAGTAATATTTGCTGTGTGGACAATAATTTACTTCTCTAGACATAGCAGACAGGGCTATCTTATCATGTTTTATCGTTAAAAACTGCCTTATCATCACATTGTGCTTTCTACAACCATTAAAAATGACATTTTGTCATTTTCCTCATTTTTCTGCAGTTCAGCGCAAAAAAACAAAAAAGAGTAGGCGACACATTAAAACCCTGTGACCCTCATCTCCACTTCAGCCGACCTCATCCTCTTGCTTCTTTTGGCTCTGCACGAGAGGATGAGCCAAGTGACAGCGCAGCCAATCAGAAGACCAATGACCGGCAGAACTGCGGCGAGCCACACTGGCACGCTGTCCGAGCAATCAGGGGTGAGGGGCTGGGCTATGTTGTGCGTCGTGGAGCTGTCGGTTTTGGGTGCTGCAGTGGTCGTTGAAGTTGGCAAGCTGTTCACCTTGGTGAAGATGTATGGATGCTCCTGAAAGAGACACAGGTCATAAACTTCCACCTCCGGGGGGCTGTCAAATTGTACAGACAAATCACAAGATTTGTGTGGCAGCTTTTCTTACCTCAGTGGGGCATCTGATGTTGTTTCTGGCATTTGTGAAATTGTTGTATGTCTGTTTTTTACCCACTGGCTCGAACTAGGGATCAAACCGAAAGAGGTTTTTCAGTTCAGTTCAGGACAGAGATGCAGTGAGAGGTGGTAATTTAGACATCATCCAAAAACCTTCCACTGCCCAACTCGATTAGCCGTCCACTGTCCGCCTTGCCATATACTCACCATGTTATTCCACAGAGCTACAGCCATGTCAGCATGTCCCCGTTCACTGAAGTGGAAACAGTCCTCAGAGAAGTAGGTGTGGTCAGGCCTGCCGTCCTGGAGAAGAAAAATAACACACATCAGTGTTTGCTGGAATTCTGTGCACTGAGAAGAAGAGCTTGTTACAGCCGTGAACTCAAACTAGAGTAACTTACAGCATTCACAGGAACAATAGAGTTTTGAAAAAAGGGCTGCACAACCACAGCAAAGTCCTCTCTGCCCTCATAGCGGCCTCCGTACACCAATTTATCTGTCTCAACCTGAAAGGAAGACCGCGAACGCTGACGTTATTACAGCAAATGTAGCATTCTTGTCTCGTCAACACAGTTTGCTCTCGCTGTTCTCGTCAATTAACCTGCAGTTCCCGATTTAATCGTTTTACTTCAGCCAGCTCTGGGGAATCTGCTCCTGGTAGTAAGAAGCATGGGCAGACGAACCTGAGGATGACAGGTGAAAGTTAACAGCTGATTTTGGAAAATAAAATAAAAAAGAATACATTTTTAGTCATCACTGATTGCTACATAATCCAACTCACTCTGTAGTACAACAAAATGTGAATGAGCTAGCCCTTTATTAAGTATCAGGTTTTTGCATATTTTTGTTTTGATAAGTTATGAGATCAATATCAAGACATCGGCCCTGGATCCAGTGGTTCAATGTACAATTGGTTTGGCATGAGTGGATCGATGAGCGTACGTTTGTAACACGTTGCACCCAAAACTATCCTTTTTGATTGTGCGAAGGCCTTCGATTTCCAAGATTTCCACGACATTGACTATCATCCTGGGAACCTATGGCCAAAAGAGAGGTAATGTGACATTTATGAAGTTTCAGAGAATTCAAAATTGTTCCTTTTGGGCATCAAGAAAAAGTAAAACTGCTTTAAGTTTGTTTTAAGTTGTGGCATTTGTTGAATTATAAACTTTACCTCTTTGTACAAAAGGTCCAAGCTTGTCATCATATGATGGCTGTAGTTCTGAGCTGACAAGGAGGCCTGTTGTTGTGAGACACACAATTTACATGGCTATTTATTAATTCATAGTGAACACATGTACTGTACATATGTTTTGGCCGGTAATAATCTAAAAAACCCATATGATCCAAAAGAGCTGACGTCACACACAACAACTGACCGTAAGCTGTCGCTATCACAATCATAGAGCACATTTCAATTCGATGCTCTGCTCTGATACTCTGCTGCAAAGCTCAAACATAAGAGGGGAGACAAACGCCATCAGTGGAGCGGAGAGTAATGGAGTTCGAGAGAAAGCGGGGGGAAAAACAAGGAAATGGAGGCCAAATGAGAGAGAGAAGGAGGGAGTGAGACCGAGACAGGATGAAGAGAGTCTGGGTTGACTTCTGTGTTGTTTATGCCTCTTAGAGAACAAGGCCTGTCACTGTGCCCCTTGTGCTTGTTCAATTCAGACAGAGGCTGAGATAGAGGAGCTGGGGTGTTTTGTGTTGCGGGGGGGGGGCAAAGTGACAGAATGTGCTCATTGAAAAGGAACCATGTCTGCTCTCATCTCACTCTGACACGATAAAACAATTAGGGGAGGGCGGCTCACAAAGCTTGATTATTCTGCCCCGGTGCTCCGTCCCATTCGGAGAGTGATATCATGAGACAGCTCCACACAGGGCATCGCACAACACTGTGGGGTGTTTAACCACTGTGCTACGGCAGGAGATTAGCTGAGGGGAGAGAGCTTTGAAAATGCCATTCAGCCATCGGATCATCCTGCATTTCCTGTGACGACTTCTTAAAGCAGCTCACCCGGTCGTTGCAGTACTGACACAGGTCATTGCCTCCGATGAAAAGGGTCACCAGCTTCCAGTCATTGAGGAAATCCACTGACTATGTGCATTAAAGGGATGGAGGGAGAATCACAGAGATAGAACAAAGAAACAAATATTACATTGCCTTGTTTATCCTGCACGTTGCTTTAACAATAAAAAATAAACACGTGTAATCTGTTCAATTAGGAAATCTTAAACTCACAGAATCATTTTTCATGGTATCAATCAGCTGTCGGACCTGTCCTGGGATGGCTCTGTGTAAAACCGGAGATAGTCATGAGTGCACAAAATATTTGAAAGGGAACTATTGGAACCTGATAACCAAACCAAAGAACTCACGATATCTTAGCCCCTCGCACTGCCACGTTGAAGCCAGTCTGCTTTTTACCTTGTCCCTTTGACGCTCCTTTGATTGTAGGATTGAACTTCTTCAGGATGTCTGATGTAAACAAAAAGAAGGGATTTCACTGCACAAGAGAGGAAACACTAACTGTGCGACAGTCCAACTCTGTCATCCAGTGGTGCTGATGTGCATTGCACTTGAATAAAGGCAGAGTTTAGAAACCGAGGAGGCTCGTGACTTACTGGGTAAAGTTGTGACCGTTTCAAGAGTTCTGTCTGCCCCGATGCTTGTTAATGAAAAAGAAAACACAAAATGTTCATAAATAAATGCAGATTCATTTGTTGTGTGAAAACCTTGTGTGCAGTCTCTCACCTCCATGACACTCCTCTGTACTCGGTTCTTAGCTGCAGCAGGCTTTTTGCCTTAGCACCAAACCCAGTCTACAAAAAAAGATGGTTTTGTCATTAAATTATATTAACTCATCATTTCATTTATTGACTGGTCATTGCTTTATCCTTGTGTACAAACGTACTGTTAAAGAGTCTCCCAGAGCAGCCACCACCTTGATGTCTGCAGGCCGCACCATGTGAGCTGACAAAGGATCAACATGAGCACAGTTTTACACCCAAGCGTTGTATTTCACTTCAGGTAAAACCAGAGTAACATCGTGAAACTTTACCTGAGGTCGGCACAGAGTTGGACGGAGCTGTGTTTACACAGGAGAAGTCACTTCCCCAGTTCTAAAGAACGACAGTCACATTTTTTTGTCATGCATTTGAAGTTCTATTTCTTGTAATCGCGCATCAATTCTATGACTATTACTTACTGTGACAGGAGCAGGAGTGGGTGGAGGGCCTGGGAAGGTGTAGTTGCTGTTGACGGCAGTCCTGAAGAATGGGCTGGTCTAACAAAGAAATCATCGGAGTAAAAATGTGAATACACAAAGAGGATTAAAATAAACACATAATGTAAAGTTTCTGATAAACTGTTGGACTCAGTGTGTGTTGCTGAATGCCACGTTACCTCAGAGGGGCACTTCAAGTCAATGCCTGCTGTAAAGTCTTGTGTAACAGTCTTGTTTCCCACTGGCTCTAACTAAGAAATCGTAAAAGTCAGTCAATTTATTTTGGGCCATTCTGAGAGAAATTAAAAACCCTCATGTGCCAAAATACAAACGTAGGAAATGGCTTTCCGATAAAGTAGATCTCACCATGTTGTTCCAAAGGGCACGAGCCATGAGAGTGTGAGCTTTCTGGCTGAGATGAAAACAGTCGGGTGAAAAGAACGAGCGATCGGGCCGGCCGTTCTTTGAAAAAGGAGGGATGACATTTAAAAATATATATATATATTGAAAATAAAGGAAACACAATTTTATTTAGGGTTTTAAGTGTGTCGGCGCTTACCTCTAGCTTGGGAAGGACAATGTCTCTCATGAAGGGCTGCAGCACCACGGTGAAGTTGTCGCGTGTGTCATAACGCCCAGAGTCGAGTAGCTCTCTCATTGCGCGCTGGAAGGAAACACAGCCAAAAGATGACGACCAGTGAAATTCTAAAGTGTAAAAAAGTGTTTGAATTTTCAGTTTCGATTATTCTGAGTTGACAATGTCCTGATGCTGCAGTAGCACAACTGATTTATCCTTCAGAGTCCCTGGTTGATTTTTTTTTTTTTTTGTCCCTTTATGTCTTTACACCACTTATGTTGTATCCGCCACTTTTCACAACAATACAAAAAAAATAAAAGCACAAATATTTAGTGATGATAACTCAAAGAACAGTTTGTGGTTGCACAAAATATTGTTTCAACAACACAAATACAGCATTATGCAGTGTATTTTCATGTGAAATCCTTTTATTACTTCAGAATCACAAATCACTGAAGTTTAAAAAAAAAATTCACATTAAGTGTTTTCATGCTGTGTGAATGCACCACATGAACACTTAGAACTTTTTTTTTTCTCTGCTTGCCTCAACATGGTATATATGAACTGTTAGGTTATGTTGTAACATTTCTTTGTTTTGTACCTGATAAGCTCTGTTGAAGTCTTCGACCTTGTGGAGTTCAGAGGATCCCTCTTTAGGTTTCAGTACACAGGGGCAAATTAAGCTGAAACACAAACGTCAAAACCTTTTAGGTGATGACTCAAAGTGATTGTGTTTTTGGAAGAAGAAAAAAATGTACTCACCCCACAAACCAGGTGGGACAGCCCAGAGACTTATCTCTGTGCAGATCACGCAGTGGTACAATGTCTAACAGCTCTATTAGATTGACAATGGCTCGGGGCACCTAGGTGATACAAAACATAAACTGTCTGTATTTTGGATTATGACGTTGAAATTGCTCACATACTGTACAGTGAGCAACAATGTGTATTTGTGTTACTGTACAAGTACAAGATGATGAAAACATACTTCACTGTGGAGTATGTCCAGAGCTTGGCGGATACGACTGGCAACGTTCCTGGGCGAGAAAATAACCTGTGGAGAAAAGCTCAAACAATCAGGGACTAATTTGTTTTCGAACTATTTGAGCTTCTCACAATCTAAGAAAGTGCAGCTTTTTTTGGACTTTGATAGTCCAAACAAGCAATTTGATATTGTAAAGGTCATTTGTCACTATTTTCGGACTTTGTATTGACAAACCATTTAATGATAAATTGAGAAAATAATCTGCAGATTAACTAATAATGACTGTTGTTGGCTGTTCAAAACAAATTGCTTATAATATTTTAAATGATTTCAAAATTTTTGGAAATGTCAGAGATCAGACCCTTAATCTACATTTCTGTCTTCTGTGATGTATTAAATCAATTCAACAATCGCACATAAATGAGATTTATTTTAAATTTAAAGTAATGCAAAAATCTATGAGCACTCACGCTGTCTGTGCAGAAGTCACACAAGTCATTGCCTCCAATAAACATGGTGATAACTTTCCAGTCATTGTGGAAATCAATGCGCTGTAAAGAAGATAAGTGTTTTGTTAATTGAGCAACTATAAAACATAAAACTCAAACAAAGGTTGCACATGAGCATGTCTGCAGCTACAGCGTGAAGTTTCCCACAGCCTTACCACGTCTTCTTTCATTTTGTCCACTAGAACGCGCACCTGTCGCACCATATCACTGAGAGTAGAAAGAGAGGAAGTTATGATGGAAGAATTTCACCAAGTGCACACTCAGTGTTCTGATTCCAAAGAACACGACTGACCCACTCTTAGCTCCGGCCACGGCCTGGTTGAGAAAGGCCTTGGGACTGTCCTCGCTGCCTACTCCCTCTGAGAAGCCAGTCAGGTTCGAGCTAAACTCCCTCAGGATATCTGGATACCACAAGAAAAAAAAAAGGGTAAAGGCCTATTTTAAATTGGTTTTATAGAAATTGAATTTGCTTAAATAATAATACAAAAGTCAAACGTACTTGGCAGAGTGGTTACAGAAGTAATGTTTTCATCACCACCAATGCTGAAAGTAACAGAAACACCTTGTTAGTTTTTCCTTTTTTTAAATGAGGCTCACAGAAATATCCATATTAAATCTTGACGAAATTTCCCACAGTGTCAAAATCTGACCAGGGTGAATTTAAGATGATCTTACCTCCATGACAGTCCCCTGTACTCATTGATCACTAACAGAAGGTTGTCTGCCTTGGCACCCACACCATTGGCTGCCTGCAGAAAACATCATACGTGAGATATTCAGACCACGCAGAAGCAGGTGAAATATTTTCCACCTCTCGGGCCCTGCCTCTGCCTGTTATCTGTTCACCAGTGTGTCATCCCTTGGCTGGTGTGTTTGCATGTAAATGCACACATGTGCTCACATGAGGCACAGCAGGTCAATGTCTTAAAGCCTATGTCCTGTTCTTATACTGTATATGAGTGTCTGTATTTGTATTTATACTGAGATAATGACTGTAAGTGTTGTGCAGAACAGAGAACGGAAATACTCACTGTCAAAGAGTCGCCTACTGCTGCCACCACCTTGATATCTCCAGGTCTGAGTTCATGAACTGCACAGGAAGTAGAATATTGACGATTACAGTGCTTTTCAAATAAGAAATATATACATAGAACACAGAATAAGAGCTGAACGATATTCTTTTACCTGAACCTGGAGTGATGGGAGATGGACTGCGGTCTGTGCAAGGCACCTCAGTACCCATGACCTAGAAGCAGTATAGTGATCTTCTATGAGTTTCACTGTACGTGCTCTCATGCTACTGTAGCTCTGGAGTGGAGTTGAAAGACTTACAAGATCTGCTAGTGTGGAGGCTTCATTGTAAACTGTCTTTTCTCTGTCGGAGGGGGAATTTGTCTGTGTCCGCAGGAAAGGTTGTTCCTGAGACGAGAAGGGAAAAGAAGTGAGTCACAGCAGTGTCGTTGGGAATTAAATATTATATTGAACGTCTGCTTTGTGATTTAGGGTCTTGGATTGAATTGTGACTTCTGCAGCGACACATTTCTTCATTTTAGTAAAACATATCTGTATGACATGTTTTGCACTGAGGCTAGAACATTTCTGGGTGACTTGAAAAGACTGTCTTATGTGATGGCACGCCTCACCTGGGTCGGGCAAGGAATAGCGACGACACTGTTGTCCGTGAGCTCTGTCTGATCTGTCATTGGCTGAAGCTGGACGAGGAAAAGTGATGATTGGTTAAGATTTTTTAGGTCCAGAGGTTCAGGTGGGGCCATTCTGAGCAGCCAATAACCACAGAGTGTCTAGCAGTACAGATTGCACAACTGCTGTGTTCATAATGCAGAGTGAACAATGATGGAGAAGGACATGATGTAGATAATCCCGCCAGGTTAATCGTTACATCTCTTATCTATTATCTTGTCGGAGCAACAGTCGTGAACTGTAGTAATTGTTCCATGTTACACTTGTCGTGACGGATCACTGGGACACTTCTCTGTTGGCTCATTTTACAACTCAGACGCAGGGTCAATTTCAGTGTCATAATAGTATAGATCAATGCTGAAGGTTTTTCTGCATGCTGCTCTGTCACACTGCATGTTTAATTTTGCCATTGGTGACTTTAATTTACAAAAGTTTACCATGTTTGTCCATAGCTGAAGAGCGAGTTGGTTAATTTCAGACCTCGTGTTGTCCTGCAAAGAAACACATGATGTGTGCTGGTTACACATTAGCCACGTCAAGGCTCCTTCATGCTTTGTTACTGGAAGGAAGGCTGTATACCATATGGTTGTAAGTTACACCATTGTTCATCATAAGTCGCCTCAGGAAATTGCTTTTCTTCACTTACGGAATCTGGGCTGGGTTGGAGGATGACTGGAGCAGACTGCAGCATGGCGGTGAAGTCCGCTGCACTCTTGCTGTGCCACCTTGGGTTTTCCAAGACGCGACCTAAAGAGTCCTGGAGACACGACAAGTGGATAATAGTCCAGGAAAGCAACAAGATATGGTTCAGATGAACATGAGCCAGAAGCACTTTTTACATTTACCTGCAGTGTTTTTAGAAGTGTTGCTTTGTGTAATCGTCGGTTTATGCTTTCATCTCTCATACACTCACACCGCCTACAAAATAAAAGGGAGGAATCAAACATCACTGTAATGTGCATTTTACAAAAAAGCAAGATGATAAAGTCACAGTTTCTTTCTGTTTTTTTTAAAATAACAAGCTATATTTTGCTTTTTTTTCTCCAAAAAAAACGAACACACTCACTTGTCTTGCTGATCATATGTGCTCCACACTGTGACATGAACCAAAGCGTGATGCGACTGTAAACGGACAGCAAGCACATTAGTAAATTATCCATTTTATTTGTTCATGGCAAAATTCGAGACAAAAAAAACAACTACCATACAATATTTTGCAGTGTCTGCAGAGATGCTTCCACATCCTGAACAACAGCGTCAACATCTGCAGCAACCTGAAGCACAAGAAACAGTCACACACTTTTATCACCCAGACTTTCACTATAATCCCTGGACATGTGACCAGTCTGTCAAAGGCTTGAACACTCTTATGCTTTACAAAACCT
The DNA here is from genome assembly GCF_022379125.1 of Scophthalmus maximus. Taxonomy (NCBI): domain Eukaryota; kingdom Metazoa; phylum Chordata; class Actinopteri; order Pleuronectiformes; family Scophthalmidae; genus Scophthalmus; species Scophthalmus maximus. Next base: position 7,645,161 of record NC_061529.1, read on the forward strand.
AACATGTTAATGAAGAGTGATGATTTCGAATGAAATGGGGAATCTTACATGTGGTGAACAGGCACACAGGGAATCTGCCGGGACAAACAGAAGCACGAACTTCCAGTCTGAGTCCTACAGCAATATGTAAAGAAAATACAGTGTAAGAAGTACGAAAGAGTTAAAGTGAGCTTCAGCTTATTTTATCAAACTGTGAGAGAATATATAGTTTATAAGAATTACCACATTATTGTTTTTACATCATCATTTCTGGAAACTTGCTTATTTGGGTCCTTGCTGACAGTATGACAGTGAGATATAGCTACAGCCAGGAGATGGTTAGCTTAGCATTCTGAAGAAAGATTCATTTTTTCAAAAATGTGTACAATAATGTGTGGGGAAAAATCTGGCCAAGAAATAGAGATGAGTTTCTCATTCTTTTCAAATGGAGGATATTCTTGTTGTTTCAGTCTAATATTTATAGAGTAACCTGAATGATGTGCACTGAAATAATAAAAGGTTTAAAATACATAAAAGATTCTTATGAGAGGTTTGATGTGCACCTGATGTGACAGGGTCAGAGACAGCTCTTCAGCCTCCTCCAACAAACTCCTGCAACACAAACACTCTCATATAACACACTTCAAATCAAGTAGTAGTATCACGTGTGTGTCATGTGTGTGTGTGTGTGTGTGTGTGTGTGTGTGTTACCTGGGCTGCAATGAGGTTTGGCCCACAGACTGACGTATAATTTCAGGAGTAAACATGGACAGCAACTCTATAAAAGTCACGCAGACACAATTTTATAGACCCAAATAAATGTAAAGTATGTTTTATTCATTACAACACAATCAGACTGTGGATTGTGAACAGTATGAGGTGATTGCTGCTGTGACAAAAAGAAGAAAGACTTGCTGCTTAATATAATTTGAATTAAAGGCCAATAACCTGCGTTTATGGCCCACTGTCTTATCCTGAGAGATAAACTCGACTAAACTGTAGGATTATTGTTCTCTCACAATATTGTCCTCAGTAGCTGGCCTTTCCTGTAACATGCTCTTGACGTTTAGCTTAAATCGACTCAACAGTTAATGAATGACCGAGTGCAGTTATTGTGGGGGAACTAAACCAAAATCAAGGACCTGGGCCTGAGAAAACTAAATAAAAGAAAAATCTAAATTCACCAAAAGTGCTAATTATTTATTATTTTTTTAAGAATCAGCTTAAACAGTGTGAGACTTTTTTTTAAAAATGTTTTGACAGTTATTACCTTTAAGATGGAAAATCAGGAATCCCTCAACAACCATTTGACTGCAGATTACAAATGTAAAAGTTGAATTTCAGTTGATCATAGACTTACCAGTTAGTCTACTGAACACTCTGGACGCCTCGTGCCTAATGATGAATACATACATGTTGTTAGAAACACTCCAGATTTAAAGCAGCTCCGGAAAAAACGACATACTTCGCTTCCAAATAATGCAAATCTTACTGAAGTATATCCATACATTTTCTCAGCTCTTACCTGTGTGACAGCGGCATGCCCAAGGTGTAAACAGCCGAGATATCCGCAGGTCTGAGCGCATCGACTGATCGTGAGGGAACAATTGAAGTAAAGCAAAGTCATGATACAACACTGGACAATATATTTCAGATAATACAAATAAAATAAGTCTGATCATTATGAGTAATCACAGAAGTCATTCAGCTTGAAACAGATCAGTAAAATGCCGACCTGAGGAGGATGGAGCTCCAGGTATTGGTGAGCAAAGTATTGACATGTAACTTTCTGCCTGTAACACAAATACAGTTACTCAGACTTTTATTGTCAATGCATCAATATAGAGAAATTATAGTTTTTAGAGAAGAGTACAACGTAACGCTCACAGTACAGTTACCTTCTCTGAATTTTCTGTTGATTGTTCATTTTCTCTTACATCAGTGTTGACAGTGTCTAAATGTGACAAAAGGAAGATAGAGCTGAGAGTTGAAATTAATGGTAACTATTACATATTATGTGTAAAAACTCAAGAATTCAAGAAAGAATGCAATAAATACACACCAGAATATATTCTATACAAACTTGTGATTGTGTTTCTTTACTTTACCTTAAAGGTTCAAACTGATTCATGAATATCTCCCTGATGTTACAGTTACTTATTGGTCGGCAGCACAGGCCTGTGTAATAAACTGTGGTGTAATAAACTTTCTCATGTGGTTCACTCTTTTTGTATTTGCAGCCCAAAGTCCTTAGTGCACATTTCTATATTACACAGACATTGTAATCTTTCTTTATACTCTGTTCTTTTTAGAAAGAAAACATGTATTTGACACTGGTAATATTTTAAGACCCTGTTTCGTATTAAAAAGCAGCATATAAACACATTATAATGACAGTGTATGCAGATTTAAGTGTTTATTGGTGTATCTGGCAACAACTATAACTCCTCCACCTACATGTGGAGGCTGGTTTATAAACAGATATTGAATGACAATATAGTAAAGCACTGTTGTAATGATAAAACATATGACCTCAAAATAAGTTAGGCTGACAAATACAGTGCATAATGATTTATAAATGTATTTATAGCAAGATCTACATCATACTACATCATAGTATGTTATATACCTTTTATTAAATGATACAATAATGTTTATGAATGCTAAAATCAAGTGTTATCCTAAGATCATATAAGAGCAAAGAAAGCTCAAACTCTGAGATGCAGAGTAAAGCAACAGGTACTGTGCGGATGAGAAAATGTAAACTACTTTTGCCCACATATTGATAAAAGTGCTGAATTGGGTACAATATGCATCGACCAGCAGTATGAAGATGACCACAACAATGCTTCAAAGAGGCAGACCGGCTTTGCATTTCAAGGTCCCGGGCTGCAACATGTGAAATATACTATTATTGCCTGTACTGTACCTGTAAAGTGACCAAAGGATCCAGCAAGGACTGCCAGAATCAGGAGCGCACATCTTGTGGTCATGATGGTACTGTATGAGATACTGAGTGTTGTACACACTGAGGGGTTTGTACAATGCCCTCCTCTTTTCCTCCCTCAGCCTCAGAGAAAGAATGAGTGTAAGCCCTCGCTGACAGTTAAAGTACCTGTAAAGGGCGTGGAGAAGGAGATGAGTTCCAAAGAGGGCAAAGTTATGGAAAGAGGAAAAATAGGAGAGAAAAAACAAGAGGAAACTCTTCATGCACGCTCTTTTATTCTCAGTCATATCTTCCCTTTATCAGTTTATCTGGATAACAACCAGCCACATTACAACCTCCTTCACCATGTCTGTGCATTTGTTTGTCAGTGTGTAGCGGAGGCACATGCAATCTATCCTGTAATTCGAAGGAGTATCCTTGTGTTTTGCAACAAACCAAACTGACCCATTACGGAAGGTCAGTGAAATGTGGATTCACATTTACGGCTATGATGATACATAATACATCGTCAATAACTCTTGATATCTTACGGCTAATGTGTGAATGACCTAAGGACACAATCCTTCGTGATCATATTTTGGTTTATGTCTTTTTACACCAACTCTTTGAATTATCCAAAATATAAAAACAAATGTATCTGTGTAATAATTAACAAATGTGTATTGACAGTGGTTGAACAAAAGCTTTTGAAAAATATACCCAGAAGGAACAAAACTACGTAAATATCACATAAGTATTATTTGATAGAAGGTTTGAAATTGAGACATTTAACATAATCCAGAGAAACATTTTGAATCTGCTCCATCATTTTAAGGAACAGTACAGACTTTATGGCCACAGTGATAGTAGCCAGAGTGATTTTCCAGGGAAATGAATACATTTCTCATAAAACTCATTTGGGCATAAAAGCTCAAACAACCATAAGCACTACATGTCTCGTTTAGAGAGAGAGTGTTTTCCATGGTAAAGTACCTTAATGATAAATATTGACACAACTATGCATTGCATTGATACAAATATATGTGAAAGTATAAAATTTGCTCTAAATCATGTTTGAATATGTTGCTCTTGGAGCCGTGCTCGTGCTTTGCAGAGCACATCCATTCAGCAGACGGTCCCTAACCTGCGATGATAAATTTAAGTACCAGGTTTGATATAAATCAAATAAGGGTTATCTAAGAATCGGTTAACAGCCAGCAATTTAGCATAGCTCTACATGTTCAGTTTTGGAGATGTGATGAGATATGATTAGATTGCTAAATACTTTATGCGCTTGTCCTTAGATTGGCTGTGCAGATAGCCTGACCCTTGGAATCAAGAGAGAGTACAACAACAAGTTATCTTGATGTTGAGGGATTATCAGATTGCATTTACGTCTCTTTTTTTAATGGTTTATAACATTTTGATATGTCGCAACAAAGTTAACACATCTTTCGAAAATGTCCTTCATTTGTCTGTATATTATATGAGCACTGAAACAGTTTGTTAATAATTAATAAATACATTTTTCCTCATGTTCCTGTTCAACTGTGAACCTCCTCTTGAGTGCATCTCTCCCTTTTACTTTAATGTATTTCTGCCGAAACAGATGATGATTGATGCAGGGCTCACTAACGCGACCTGCAGTCAAAGATACTCACAGTTCACTGGTGTTTTTTATTGAATCCATCGTCGTTGATGCAGCAGGGGCTGGCTCATATCGTGCCTGCTGCAGCTCACGGTGGCTTTTCCGGTGGGAGCCACACCAACCACTGACCAGCCAAACACAGGCATTTTGTTAAAAAGGGTCAGCAGTCAAATTCACAATTAAAAAGTATTTACAGGTTAAAATCCAAGTTAATAATCGTGGTCGGTGGCTGCTGTGGCTGGTCATTGCTTAGTCTGACAACTCACCCACTGACCAGACACTCTTAGGCAAGTGGACCTAAAATAGCATCTTAAATTTAACTGCAAATATACAAATAAAATAATGTTCAAAGAACTATAAATACTATAAATGAAAATGAAATAATTATTGTACTTAACAGTAGACTTATTTGTGCAAAACCGTAACGATGCTGGCGAGTTATTGAAATATATAATTCATCTCAAGGTGTACTTTAAAGCTTGATAAGCAATACAAATTAATATAGTAAGCTCAAGCAATAAAACTGCCCCCAAAATAAAATGTGTACAGTAACTACGGATACACTACCTCACTTCACTTCAGGTTTAAAACTTTTCCCAGTATACCACACAAACAGCGGCTGGTCGGTGACTGCTGCCTCAAACAGTGGCACCTGCAGCCGCAGGTAAGTGGCCGCTGTGGCTGCCACTGGAGAAGCCACAGCGAGCTGCCGCAGCCACGTCTCTCCCTCGATGTGGACGCCTCTTGCTGTCGCTCGGCTCTGCTGCCCCCTGGTGGAGCCGCATCGCAGCGCCGTCATGACCGGATGTTGACAGTGGCTCGGACTCAGCGGGGCTGCGGACAGGAAACAGCTGAACGAGAACAACAAAGCCACGACGACGACACAAACAACAGATGTGCGTCTAAAATACACCTCTCATATCGGTGACATCGTCGCTGGTGGGGACTTCTTGTGCCACTGAGTCGAGTCTGACACGGTAAGAAAGCGTCGGGCGGACGTCGGCAGATATGTGCGTTTTGTTGTTGTTCTCTTCTGCCTAGCTTGTTATCGCAGTCGCTGCTAGCCGAGCGGCTAACCCACCGTTAGCTTCGTTTGACTCAAATGACGTAAACCACAGTGGAAACCAACCAGCTCATGTCTTCCATCGTATCACTCACCATCACGGGCCCGTGGACACTTTCGACGGAGTGATCATTTAGCGTGCGTTTGAATCTACCACGTACATGTCGTAGTCGTATTCGTCGTTGTTCAAGGCTGCCATCTTCCGTCAACACTGCTCTAGACGAGACAGTCGGGAACAAGACGTACTTGTTGAGGTCAGAGCTACTGTGGCGACAACAACAACTGAAAACACTAATTCAGCAAATACATATTTGAGCTTTTAATGTTGACACTTTGAATATATATTTGTCTCAAAGTTGCCTCATATATTTCTTGTAAGAATCTTATATTTATCAGAATATGAAATACTTTTGATATACTTCTGATATTGAGCCACATTGGAAAAATGGTTCATGGTAAATGGTATATATATATATATATATACACACACACACACACACACACACACATAGAATAACATTAAAGATGACAAATTGTGCTGATTGTCATTCAGTTTACTGCTGTACTGGTGGCTAACAATTGACTTTGGTTAAAAAAATAAAATAATAATGACATAACAGAATCAGTCATGGGGACACGGTGTCTTTTGAAAATATCATATATAACAGCAAAAGTAAATTTCAAGAGTCAACCTGCATTGAGACAGACTTCAGACGTGTCAAAATCAATTTGAAATCAATGAAAATTTATTGAGCTTCTCCAATGTGGTATTTACAAAATTTTCCATATTTGTATCTGTCCGTACTATAGATATCATCACAGAATATGTAATTTTATATGGCGTTTATCAGTTTTTAATAGTAGTAATGTTTTTTGGGGAAAATCTATTGGGGAAAAAATGTGCATGGATAAAATAACTAGACAGGAAGGTCTGCTTTGACTTATCCCATGAATTAAGCAATCTGACAAGTCAAGCTGCTTCTTCATATTGTAATATAATCACATGTGAAACAGGCTGCGGTATGTACTGGCATGTTGCTCAGCTCTAGGGTGTTGTGTTGCCCATTGCCCAGATTCCATAAATGTTTACGTTCTGTTTTTTACTTTTTTCCCCCCAACAATAAATTGTTTGTTCTTCATGTTTTCTCCTAGATTAGCGGAAGTTCAGTCATTTCCAGAGATCTGACAATGGGACGTATCTTCTTGGACCACATCGGAGGGACACGCCTCTTCTCCTGTGCCAACTGTGACACCATCCTGACTAATCGGTCTGAGCTTATCTCAACACGTTTCACAGGAGCCACGGGCCGAGCTTTCCTCTTCAATAAGGTACAGTTAAAGTCCATGAAGTGAGGAGGATCACGCAACTCCTAAATCAAGACAGGATACACAAGTTCAGTATCTCATTCATAGCTTTAAAAATAAACCCAACCTGTGCATCATGCTTGTGTCTCAACCCCCATAGGTGGTGAACCTGCAGTACAGCGAGGTCCAGGACAGAGTGATGCTCACCGGCAGGCACATGGTGAGAGACGTCAGCTGCAAGAACTGCAACAGCAAGCTGGGCTGGATCTATGAGTTTGCTACTGAGGACAGTCAGCGGTACAAGGAGGGACGTGTCATCCTGGAGAGGGCGCTGGTTCGGGAGAGCGAGGGCTTCGAGGAGCACGTCCCCTCAGACAACTCATGAGCCCCCGATGTTGGATTAACTTGTGTGGGAAGGCTCACTCCTGTGTTACCCCCCCCCCCCCCTCTCCTCTATCCCCTTTGCCTCTGTGCTGCATATCGCCACCTGCAGACTTAATGATTAGTGAAGTTTTGGCTGACCACCTTCCCCGACCCCACCCACCCCGTCCCCTCCCTATTTTTGGCCTATGACCTTAGACCTCTGCTGATTAGAAGATTGGCTTTGCTGGATCTATTCTTGCTGAATAGGCTTTCCCAAAATACTCCCTGACTTATGTGTCACAGAACCGCTTTACGTGTTCACGCACGGTCACACACAATTCTCACCGTCGCTGCACAAGGCATGCTCCACACTTTTTGGTGTAATAGTTAAATACATGCATGATAATAGACATCGTGCGTCACCCACTGGTTGTTTTGTTTATTTAGATTGCTGGACGCATTAGAGATGAGTACGTTCATCATCTACACATCATTGGCAAAGCAACCAGCCCAGTTCAACACCGCAGTGGAGGTGTCACTGCGTATCTCTGTTGTGGAGTTTGTCTCAAGTGTATTTTGTCATCGGTGGTGAGCCCTGAACACAACTAAGACAACAATACTTGTAATTTCAGTTGCCTTTTTATTAGCTGGTTTTGTAATGAATAGAATAGCGTTTCAAATCTCTGTTCTCATCCAAAGGATACTGCACAGATTGATGTCATATTTAAGTATTCATTGTTGTGTTTGATGATGTAGATAAGTTTTATCTAGATTTGGTTCACTTGGTGTGCGGTTGTTTTCGATTCACTTGATAATTTTGGAATGAACACAAAGGGGCTTTTATGTCCCGTTCTTGCAGTTCAAAGTGTGGAGTGAACCCCTGTACGGAAGAAAAAAAATTGGAGAATTAATCCTACTGTTCTGCCAATCAGCATTTGTTACCATGGATTCTGTGCCTGCGTGCGTGTGTACCGTGTGTAGAGCAACGTGTCACTTTGGCGACACGTCAGGAACGTGGACCCTGCAGCCGTGTGTCTTCAGTTTGACGGAGCAGGAATGTGTCTGAGGCACGATCATGGGTGACGAGCTAACAGAGCCTCTGAAGGAAATAACCAGAACCACAAACACAATAGCATTTAGCAAACAGTCCTTTCTGTAACAGCACAGTGTTGGATATGACCACAAACCAAAAAAACACATTTCAGTCGAGATTGAGTGGGATTTTTGAACTGTATTCGTTTACATTCGCGAAGCTGATCCCTGAGGCGAAAATGCTTTTGAGATAGCGACCCCCTTCTCTTTTTTTAATAATCCTGGCACATTGGTTCTACAATGACTTGTTCCTTACAACACAAGAGCCAAACAAGCTTTGATGAAGTGATTAGTCTCTGAATTTTTCTGACCAGGTCAGAGCCCGTATTTTATATCGCTTGTGTACTGTGAGGATTTCACAATGTCACAATTGTTAAAAAATAAATATTCCCAGTTTTCATGACATATGAGGTTATTTTTGGACTGTAGCTGCAGCACAGCACCATGGCCCTTTGTGCCGTGGTGAATGCCTTCAGGTGTTACCAGAACGGTGCAGCCTTCACAAGTGACGCTGTTCGTGTTTCCGCTCGCCTTTGTGGAAACACGCACAAGGTTATACGAGTGCAAGTTGTCATTTCTTCAAAAAAAAAAAAAAACTTGAGTACATAGAGAAAGCTTGACACTTTCCATATCAGCAAGTCAGTGCAGTGTACAGTCAATGGCCATGACACAATATAGATATCATTTATTGTTCACTTTTTTCAGCGTCTTATTGATAGGCCGACTGATTTGATTTGCTTTACTCTATATTATTATTATTACTATTTTATTGACTGATACATTTACCTTATTGTATATTTTCCTGATTGGATTGTTTTCTTGTATGGTTATAGCAAGATTTTTTTTTTCTCTCTTATGTGATTTCTAAATAAAGATACATTCTTGCTGGGTTAAAGTATTCTGTTGTGTCTACTTGTTTTTTTTGTTTTTTTAATCCATAGCATAATTATTATCTATTATGAAATTATATATTTTGATTTGGTGTTTAGTTTTCAACCATGTGCTTCAGCCGGCTGCTTGAGGCAGATTTATAAGCTTGGTATTTGAACACTGCCTATATGTTCATGTCCATAACCTCCTGGCAGAGGGAGGACAAGCAAAAGCGTTGGCCTGTAGGTGGCAGCAGAACACCGAGGAACAGGATGATCTCTGTGGACATTTTCCCCTTGGAAGCGTGATGCTGAGTCCCTCGTCTGCCTCTGACGTTAGCTTGCTTGGCAAGGTCTGTAGAGCTTCACTGCAGGCCAGAAATAGATGATGTTACTCGCTGGAACAGAGAAAAATGAATGGACTCTGCTGGATTATTATTGAAAGTCAAATAAATGCCCTATTAAGGCAAAAAACAGGATGAGTTGTCGGGACAAAACACGAAAGGAAAAGCAAACTTTTGTAAGCACAATCCGGTTTATTCCGACTTATACTGCAGTCGCTGTGAATCACCCACAATGCAGAGGTTTGACTGCATTCTGGTTTCTAAAATAAGGCGATGACGACTCAGCCCGTAATCCACCCACTAATATTGCAGTGCTGCTATTGAGTTATTTATAGCCCTGATCCTGTTGGAAGGCCTCTCTGTTGGTGTGTCTGTGTCACAATGGTGAGATCAACAACAGGTCTACTTCTTCTGCAGTCGCTCCTGGAGGCGCCTGCAGCACTAAACTTAGCTCACACAAATATTAATTAGGGTTGTCGAACACAACAATCTGTCCTGGTCTATTTTTGTATCCACTGCAGTTGCTTTTTTCACTTTCTTTGAGGGATCTAACAGATTAATGGATTGAGGAGACTCATGTTTTTTTATGAACAAACCCAGTGCCATTTAAATGCTGGACATGACTAGAAGCAAAAAAGGAGGCTCCGTCTCCGGAGAACCGACCTTCCTGCTTTATAATTCATAGTAGTCTTGGGCTTCGTCCCTGCACAACCTCAGGATTGTCTGCAGTCTTTATTGAAAAAGCCCATCTGGTCAGATAAGGATAATTACACTACCCTGTTGATCCTGTTAGTCTGCATGCAATTGGAAAGACATGGCCCAAATCTAGATGTGACATAGTCTTTCCAATGTGTGTTTGTGTGTGTGTTTACAAGGAGAGATATTTTTCCATTCCCCTTCAGAGACTTCCACAGTCCTCTGGGGACCTTCAGATTCCCCGAAGACTCAAGCTCCTATAGCCTACACTCATCCAACTAACCCATTACTGAGCGAATCAGTCTTTTTAAGGAGGAAAAATCGAATAACATGAGGGGGGAAAAAAAGTACAAGTGAAGCGATGCTCTCATGGAGTCGGCGTGTATCATCAGTCTTCCTTCCACCCTCTGTCGAACTTATCAGACTAAATTTGAAGTTGCGCATATTCAGATGCGGAAAATTATTTTTTGGTGGGGGTAGGGGGAGGGGGGAGACCAAAAAAGAATTTGGAGCATAATTGGGCGCTTCATTGGCCCACGATTCATCATGGTCGGGCCGCTATTTAGATCATCCTTGCCTTTTTTCTGTCTGTGATTCCATGCGATGTCAGCATCACACCTCTCTATCCCTTCAGGAGCACAGCGATCTATAGAATATAGAAATAAACTCCCTCCCAACTCTCTCCTCACACGCTCACACAAAGGAGTGACATCATCCCGTCAGCAGGAGAAAATAGCACGCTTTCCATTGACATCACTCCACATCCGGTTGCTAGGAGACAGAGGAGTCAACATTAGTTACTATGGCGACTGCGCTTCACCTTCAAAGCTCCTGACCTTTTTTCGTTTGTCTGCGGTGGAGACTAGAATGTGTTTGTACGCGTGTGTGCAAAACGGGCAAGGAAAAACGTGGCCCGAGTGTTGTTGTGTAACACGAGCACTCAAGGTCCCGACTCAGTCACTGCAGCATCGTGGTTGATGTGGTTCATTCTGGATTAAAGTGCAGCCGAGACAATGCACCAATTGTTGGGGGTGCAGCTAGAAGACAAGACACAATTGCTACATTATGCATCATCCCACTATGATGTCTGTAACATTTTTTAACAGATGATACTTGTCCCCATCCAATGACATAAGATATGTGCTATTACATCATTTACCCAAAGATCAAACGGGAACTTTCCAAGTCAGCCATGATGACACGGAAGGATGACGTGAAAGAACAATGTCAGGAAACGCAAATGAGTTGTTAAAGTATATTTATTCATATATATATATATATATATATATATATTTATTTCTTGCTTTCACAGACTGAGTCACAACAGTGTCCACTATGTGTACCTGAGGACAGTGGCTTTAAAAGAGGTCCAGCATCAGCATGTGATTGTAAATTGAGCAACGCAAAACAGCACAAATTAAGGAGGAGAACACACATGTACATTCTAGCTGATTGAGAAGTTTTGAAAGAAGGTAGAAGAGGATATGGAGGGTGAAGGTAACATGTCTGGTAAAGTACAACAACACGCTGCTGATAAAATTGTTAGCAGCTGATCACAGTGACTGGAAACCGCCCCTTCACATTAACTACGGGGGAGCTCCCGTTTCAGATGAACAGGAGAGATGCTGCGGTCGAGCATGGAAGCTAGCTACAGTGTTACTGTAGCTGGTAAAAATCGTCCCAAACACAAATGTTCCCTCACTCCCAGAACTCGCATGCTTTGAAATGACGAAACCTCAGCTGGAAGGAGAGTCGGTGGCTAAACGTGTGGCTGGAGCACCGCTCTCCAATCTTGTTTCAATTTCTGTCCTTTTTTGGCACAATTGGAGAAGCTTTCTCAGCTGTCACTCGCTAATTGAGTTTAGCAGGCGCATCAATGCCAGTCCTCCAGAGAGTGACAAAGGCAGAGGTGGGCATTGCGGGGCTTTTTTGGATTAAGGTCGAGTTCAGCGCCAGTTTTCCACTCCAAGTCTGGGCTTCTGTGCCACCCTGCACATCGAGGGGTAATGTTGTCCCAACAGGGCATTCTTCCACCCCGGCACCACCCACATCCTGCCTCTACGAGGCATCCCTCCATTCCTAGAAAGGGCACAAAGCTCATTTGCTTCCAGTCACCCAGATGTAACATCTCAGTCACATCTTTGATCGTGACGAGCTGCCGATTACAAGCGCGTCGACTCGAGTGCGACTGCAGACAACTTTGGCGGTGAACGAAGTTACCCTCTCTCCTGACGAGACGGACTACATTCGGTTTGGTACTGTTTTACATCACTGCTGCTTTTATCAACCTTTGGCTTTGATGCGCAAAAGATACTTGAGCAAACAAACAAGCAGAATAACATTTATGTTTCAATGCCTCGAGAGTAATAAACATTATCACACAAGTTATCTCTAAGGACTAACTGGGGAAAGTTCAATCCCCACTTTTGTATAAAAGGGCAATTATACCCAATAAAAGGTAAACAATGGTACATATATATATATACCGGTATACACCTTGATAATTCACTGGGAATTATTTCTGTCCTTTTTCTTTTGTTGAAAGAGACTTTTAATGGAAACTGATCCATTTAACTTGTCTCTGTCTAATTCGACTAACTACAGTGCTGATTTGAAAATTGGTTAGAGTCAAGTCATCATATGTACATTTGGTCTGTACTATGGCTCTGCTCCATAATCTATGACACGAATATAAAACCAAGGGCAACATACGATACAGTAAAAAAAGGACATGGCAACAGTATAAAAATACTAAAATTTTCATGACACGTGTGACACTGAGGCTCTAAAACAGCAACAACATAAAACGGATAAAATGTGCCGACGGCAAGCTAATTAACAGTGATTATACAGGAAGGTAAGTACAGGGCAGGTGACACCGTGTATGATGAATTTCTTGAACCCAACACAGATGTACAGAACATTCCTCTTTTTCTCCAGCTCTTTCCACTAAAGCCATGCAAAATGCATTACTCCCTTTCTAAGGCGTGGTGTTCTGGCTCCCTCTGAGGGATCCTCGAGCCCTCTGGACTGAACAGATCGAGACAATGGCGTCCTCGGCATCCTCGCCGAGCACAGGGTTGAAACGTGTCATTGTCCGGTCAATCCCGTCTTCCGTCCTCACTGCACCTTCCCATCCATCACCTTTTTCTTGTCTCCCGCGTCAGCAGCCGTGGACTTCCAGTATCGATGGCAGGCCAACTCCAGCAGCTCCACCCCTCCGACCAGCCTCTGCTGGGCCATAAACACTCCGACCATGACCAGGCAAAAGAGCCTGAACGGAGCCCAGAGCCACAGGCCGGTGAAGCACAGGGCGATGAAGCTGCTCCAGTACAGCAGCGAGGCCGCTTTGATCAGAGACACTCGCAGCTCCGACTTACAAGGTGGCACACGTGCAACACCTTCTCTGTCAAAGCCCCGGGGCTGGCCGGAGTAGAAGTCACGGAGGCGGCACTCCTTCTCAGCCCAGCGCTCCCTACACCACGATTCCAGGTCTGACGAGGAGGGAAGAGAAGCCACTGGGTAACGGCGGACGTGGAAGTGGATCTCACGGGGGAAGAGCCCCAGGATGAGGTGGCGCTCGGTTTGAGGGATGTTCTTGGGATAGGCCACGGTAATGTCATGAACGGCATCCAGGTTGTCTCCTAAGAAAAGGGACACGATTTCTAAATGATCAAAGATAGGATGCTACAACAATTTCATAGAAGACCAGCAAGACATGAGCTAGACTCCAAAACTATCAACTTTCAACAATGCAAAACACCTGAACAGCCCAGACTTACTGTAAACTGTAGTTTCAGACATGAAGACATGACGCTACAAGGAGAGTTAATATTATCCGTCAAAACTACCATGAGCCCTATACCGTCATCGGTGCCCCTTACAACACACAGGGAGAGTTGAATGAACTATTGAGTGTCCAGGACACCTGCCAGTGCCTGCTCCCGTACAGCTCAGGTCTACCCTGGTAAAAATAGAGCTCAGGGTGGACAAAGACGAAATGTACAGCATGTCCGTCAGCGGTGCAGAGGGCGGGAGAGGGGGAATTAGCTCAGTCTGATGAAATCACACTGATCACAGCACCTGCTTGTGAGAGTTAGTGCCATGCTCAGCATCCAGGGCGGGTGGGGTTTGAAACCGGCGGTGCCAGAGGTGGTATTTAAGAAGTCTGGAGGACTGCCATGGTTAGCTCATAGGGAAACATGAGAATCCCAGGGCTGCTGTAATGGCTGGTAATAGGATGAAGTATAGGTCTGACACTTTGAAGAATAACAGGTATGATCCCTCCAAAAAAACAGTCATTATGGCAGCATGTCAATTTCCCTTGGCTATGCTGATAAAGTATTTCCATGCTTTATATCCTACTCATTATCTTGTGCAACAAAACGATCATTATCATAAAATGAAATAACAGAGCACTTAGTCAGCTGTTTGACTCCCACCATCTATAACATTTTCAGCAGATTTTTAACGACCATGTCATGTTTAACGCAAAAAGAATGACATGATTTCAGAAACTGGTGATGTGGATCACACCCTGACCTTTTCGTAGTCTGTCCACGATAAAGGTGAATCCCGTGGTCCGTGGATGGAGCACATACTCAAAGTTCGGCAGGCTGTTCTTGGCGGCGAATGCATCACTTTTTGCTCTTGTATTTTCTGAAAGAGACATAAGACACTAATAAATCACTACTAAAGAGATACATGTTGACTAGTGCATGGTGTTATAAAAGCTGTGTTATTATTTGGCTGCAATTGATATTTGTATATTGTATGTATTATTTTACAGTTAGAACCAATAACAAACCATATATGACATTAAATTTAAATCCAATGTGCCGTAATTTTTATATTTAGTTTTATAAGATTTGCACTTTACAGCTGCTTAACTGCATTGTAGAAATTATGAAAGAATATGTGTATCTCACAAACAAAGGTTAGGAAACATTATTAAGTATAACTTGCAAATAATACTTAAGCATTACAAAATAGCTGAAACCATAGTAAAAAATGTTGGCAACGCAATATGGCTACATTTATGACATTTACATCCTCCAGTGACAAACCAGAGGGGCACATAAACACAGGAAAGATGAGCGTTTATTAACCAGACATTCCCTCTGGAAATAGTTGCAGGAACATGTAAACTATATCATGACTCATTATTCATATTATGTAACATATTACGCAGCTTCTTCAGATGGACTGGTCATACCAGAGATCTATGGACAGACCTCTGCTGATCAGACCCTCTGCTCTCCCATGGGGGACGGTATCTAACTTGTCATTCTTATACAATCTTTTCGGTCAATTTACACAAGCTTCAAGAAGAAATCGATCTGTAGAGGGTCCTAAGTGCATCCGGAACCTGTTCCTGAAGATGGAGCTCTGTATGTGCCTGGAATAAGTATTAGAGAGTAAAACACGTACGCATGAGATGTCAGAAATAGGGTTGCGGCTGTGTCCCGGTTTCACCATCATATGAAAACCAGTGGTTTGTACATGATGTACATTTTTAAGATACTTGTAACAGGGTACTTTTACAGTGTTGTATTAGTACTTTGACTTCTGTAAAGGATGTGAATACTACTATCCTAACATGATTTAGTAATATAACATGTTATAGGTACGTGCTTTATCTAAAATTAAAGACAATCAAGTTAGATCACACGTGAACAAGCTAAAGAATTGATTGTGAAAAACAGGGATTACGTGAAGCCTTGATAAGAGGCGAATATCACCGTGAAAATCTCAAGAGTTACAACCCTCGTCGGAACATACTGTATACGTTGCGTCAGATTAAGCCCTGGGGGTTTAAGGAGACTTTACTGCAGACGCAAGCACATGTGAACGCGCGCGAGTACGAACTAAACATCAAAAGTGAAACAATCTTTAAAGCCCTAAAGCTGCTGGCCAGTTATGATGTAACTGAACTGGAGCCCTCATGACATCATGAGAGGTCATAACATCATGAAATGTAAAGAGAAGTTAAGCTTCCCCTAGAAAAGCTGCTCTGGGCTTTGATTGGCTTAATTGTGATCCAGAAGGGCTTTGGACCCCGAAGATCTGAGCATTCCTGCAGAAATGACTGTGTGGGGTGAGTGTCGGGGGATTTTGCCGTGTCTTATCACTTTGAAATTGTGTTTGCATAACGGTGTCAGCGCTAAGGCGTAAGACAGGTGTAGGGCCACATTGAGCTCTGAATACTGGGTTGGTGGAACACATTCTGAGAATCACAGATGAAATGTGGTGCAAAGTGTTGCACGTATGGATGGAGCCATTCATTCTTCACTCCTCACCAGTGAGGTCTGTGCCCTCCGGGAAGAGCAGCAGCTGCAGCGGCTCTCTGATGTCACAGAAGTAGTCCAGCATGTTCTCTAAGTGTTTCTTGTCGTCCTCCCAGCGACGCTGGATGAAAACGAAGCAGGCCACCTGCATTGCCCAGCCTGGAAAATACATTCAGCACAAAGTCTTGACATGTATAATTGATTACTTCTCATATGCAACTTATTACACAAGACCTTTTTAAAGTGGCTATGAAACAATGATTTTCAATAATTGTCCCCATGAGATCGGAGACTGGGGTCTGGAAATTAGGCTTGTTACACCAGCATTTATAGTTTGTAGTGTATATTGAATTATACTGTTTGTCTATCATATTTCCATTTATCTGCATTTGATTGACTTCTCCTCCTCTGAAAAGTAAACTTTGCAATAATATCTGTGAGGAAATGCTATGCAAAGAATGTATTACATTTTAGTATGTTGACTATCTGTACAGGCGGGGCAACCAGTGTATACGTACCAAAGCCAGGCACAGCCTTGAGAGCAGCCTTGAGGCAGATCTTCTCCAGGCGCAGGTAGCTGTACCTGAGCAGACAACACCAGAGGAACATCCAGTCCAGACGCGTGCGGTGGTTCATGATAATCACGCTGCGCTCCCCCGGGATGAAGCCATCACCTGTTATTACCACCTTCACACCAAATACCAGCTCCAGCAAAGACTATAGAGGGGAGAGCAGTGGGGATAAGAGAGGGTAGGGAAAATGGAATGAACAGCGGGGGTGAGATATTGAGAAGAAGGACAATTTAAAAAAGATGTAGAAGGAGAGAGGAGGGACTGGGAAGAGGAAAGGTGGTAAGATTAATTTAAGACACAGAACAGAGTCAGGCAAAAATAAATACATAATGTCATCAATGGGATCACTGCAAACAACATTTGCATAATTTTTACTCAAGGGCAATCTGAATAACTGAAGTGTACTTCTGACAAAAATACAATCTGGGAGGAATAAGTAAAGATGGGATGACGCAGATTATCGTGACTGTGTCACAAAGGTTTACTTAAGACCATCTGACGCACACAGATTTAGGCTAAGTAAGGGCTAGGCTGGTATACACACCACAGGCAGGGTGAGCCAGGTGGCGACGATGCGATCGGTGATCCAGCGGTACCAGGCGGGAGACACCAGCATGAGGGGCAAAAATGGACCCAGCATGAAGACACTTCCAAAGAAGCTGCCCAAAAACAGGGTCACCACAAAGTACAGGCCCCGCAGCGACACGGCCATCTGTGGAGAGACAAACCAGACAAGATTAGCTGGACTATAAATCACAGCTAAGCAGTCAAAGTGTGAGCCGAAGATGGGGTCTATAAATAATAATGTTTGTGGAATTTATTCCTGACTAGTATCTCGACAGTGGAAAGGAGCTGAAGCGGAGATCATCAATAGCATAGCCTGCTCTTCTGTTGTTCTTCTGACATATTTTCCCACAAACAGTGGAAAATCCAGGGAAGGCATTCCTGCCGTGGAATGTAAATAGGAGAACATTTGTGACTGTGGATAACAAATTGTGGGTGCGTGGTCACTAAATCAAGTGTGGCTGTGTAACAAAATTATTTAATGAATGTAACCGAGGTGTAAACCTCTGAGCCACATTTTCAGAAATTAAAAAAAATAGTAAATAAAACCTTGCAGCTACATCAATCAAAGCTCTAAAATCTTATCAATAACTTCGAATTTTAAAAATGGCTGCCCGGAGCTTTATGGAAGATTAATAACATGTGCAGTTTGATAATTATCCATATGATTCATTACAAGCGCGTCCATCAGTATCATTCCAACTAGTGTAAGCCTGACAAAGGCGAGTTTGAATACAGCTGATGTTACCGATTAGAAATAAACATGTACACAAGTGCATAGACATCAGTGACCTGGATGAATGTAAATGGAAAGCAGACTGAACGCTGGTTAAAAGTGTTCGTTAGAGTAGCTGCTGCAGAAATACATCATGGTCATTAGATCCACAAGGGAAGAGAAATGAACCTGTAATCCTTCTGAAAATCAAAACCAAGTAACAGGACCTTCAATTGTCCATGACATATCTAATATAGGTTTATAGGGGCTCATCTGGACATACCAACGGAGTTCGGTTGTCATTTCAATGACATCAGCAGTGACCAGTTCAGTGTCCAATGGTAATATCACATTGTGGAACGTGTCACCCAGCATTTGAACCGTTTTTCCTGGTAAGGCCTCTACTCAGGACTTTGTGCTTGACTGACCTTTCCCTCACTGCTTATTGGTACAGGAACTTTGTTGAACTCATGAGGTTCCTCGTATGGGATGCATGTTCAGGAACACACTTCAAAAATGCAACGACCGGGACAAACAGTTAAGTTTCCATAAACTGAATCTGAAAACGACAACCACTAAATTACGAGCAAGTCCCCTGTGGTGAAGGTTAAAAGGACAATTACAGTCATGAACTGATTACAGCTTGGCCTTGCTGATGCAGAGCGTCTGAGCTGAAGTTACAAGGAACAGGTGTTTTATTATTTTATGTGAATGCTGATTCACAACTTTCCACTTCAAGTGCCATTATGATTGCACAAGCATTTGGTTCAGACTTCCTGACCCCAACACTCCCATCATCTTGCACTCATCTACATCCTCTGTGGCACCATGACACCGCAAGTCTGACGCCAGCGACCAAAGTAATTGAAGGTCCATTGAAAAAAAGAAAAAATCCAAGTGTGTGTTGCGTGCATAGTCATGCTGGCAATAAGGGTTTAAGGGTTACTGGCTTTAACAACGGAAAATGTGAGGCATAAGACAGGTGAGGAAAAAGGCTTGCTCAGCACAACGGCCACAATTAGACTATGTCCCCATGCACACAAAAAACAAACCCTTGGGTGGCTGCTGGAGTCAATTCAGCAAAAGGACATGTGAGAAGTGAATGGAATTATGAACATTAAAGTGTTAAATAAACATGTTTTTGTTCCGCTTGGCATGGGCACCGGGGACCTAAGACTACTTATGTAAGGCTTCCACGGAAACACTTTTTGTTTTCACATACTCCAAAGCCATTAGGTATTGTGAGTTTGATCTAGCCCCATCCATCTTGGTTGGTTTTGCATTTATTTATTCACCATAGTAATAATCCTGAAAGCACTTCCCCAAGCACACCAGCAGAGGCAATACACAGCATACTCCTCATAGTCCAAGTCTGAATTCCCTGGCAATGATTTTACATTCCTCTCTTAAAGCCAAGACCAGACATCCCAGCAGAGCAAAGCAGAGAGAAGAGGTCAAGCATGTCTAGGTTAAACAATGTGCTTAGTTGGTGTGTGTGTGAGTGTGTGTGTGTGTGTGTGCGCGTAAGAGCGATGAGAGAGAGGAAGGATGATGAAATAGATAATTAAACTGTAAACAGATTTAAGGGCAGGTCTATTGATCTAAAGGGCACTTGAGGAATCCACATCTTTAGAACTAAACAACTCTCCAACTCGCCACCAGACAGCAGCTATCACTCATTTGACAAACTGATTCAATTTCTTCATCTTGAAAATGTACCGAATTTTGGGATATCATATTAACAGGTAAATGGGAAAAAATTAAGTAAATTAAAGAGGAGGGGGATTGAAAAAAAGGAAGACAGTATTGGGATAGACTCTGACCAATCTGAACTTTGGAGAGTGATTGCGATCAGGGAGTAAAATCATTTCTGTCACCAACAAATTGGCCTATACGCATTTATATATATATATATATATATATATATATATATTTTTTAAAAAGTCAATGATTCCAAAGATGTCATTATCAAACCCTTACGACAAAGAGTCGTATAGTTTAGGCATTATATATTTTACAGTTTAACCATACACTTTATTATAAATAATGTAAATAAACAGAAAACAGAAAAACAACCAAACACATTACCTTGAATTCAAAACACAAACAGGAATGCACATATTTTCTGCGTTGTTTAATTTGTAAAATAAAAGTTTTCATATCAGCAAATCACAAACTCCAACCTCGGTCGGGCTCTAGTATGGGACGCATCCAGAGCTGCGACAATAACTCAGGTTGTAGATCAAATGACAACCATTTTGACAATCAACGCGTTGTTTACGTCAAATTTTGACTGGTTAAATATTTGCATTTTTCTTTGACATTTTTGTTTGTGCATTGAATATTGTGGGTCAGTCTAATAAGAAAAAAGGCCATCTGACAACATCATCTTGGAGTGACAGTGTGCACATTTCATTATTTTGACATTAAAAAAAAAAACAAGCAAGAAAACAATCGACCAGTGAATCAATAATCGAAATGAAACGACCTCAGTGGATGACTGGATGTAATGTGGACGTCTTCGCCTGGAGACATGGTGATGTTGCTGGACAGAGTGAAAAGTGAACTGGAGAGAAGAGTGACTGCCCCCTGGTTTAGTGACCTGACACTTCCAAGCTGCGCCAGGGGGGTTGGTGACCTGTGCTGAAGCCCACACCCTGAACACAGGCAGGCACGTCCTGACGATCGTCCCAGTGTCAACAGGCCGGGTTTAACTTGGCCGGCTGCACACACAGGCCTTCAGCCGAACGTTAACAATAAGCCTCCTTCCGGTTAGCATGCATGCTCGGCGAATAAGCCAACCGGCCTTCGAGGGGGTCGCATGTCAATGGGCGACAACCTTAAAGACAGTCGTGAGATGGTGCGTTGAACAGGAAGCTGACGTCGTGTGAGTGATGGGAGTGTGTCGGAGTCCTCCCGGTGTTACGGACACCAGCTGAGAGCAGCAGAAACAAACGTGATCGCCTGAAGAAGCATCACTTGGGAACTTGGCTCAACTCGACCACTAAGTTATGTTGTCAGTGAAATGACGTCAGTGCATGAGCCAACCAGGCTGAGTGCTGTCAGTGTAGTCGTACGTTACATTCGTGCTAATTGCCACCGACGAGCAGCAGCGCACGCGCGACAACGTGAATGCTAACTTAGCATTCCGAGTCTACACGTTAACACAAAACGGAGCCGGAGCGCGTTAGCCCACGCTAACACCCTGGACCGAGTGCTGCAGCAGTCACGTCACGCTGTTGAACGAAAACACACCCACCTCGAATTGTTCTCCCCTGTAGATTCAGAGTGTGTTGGTTGTGAGCTAGCTACGTTAGCTCCTGCAGCTCCGACCGCTCCGTAGCGACATAGCAACTCTGCAAGCTAGCTAGCAGCTCGCTAACTAAGCGAAACTTATTTTGAAGAAAAAAAAAACAAACCACCGCGTTACAAGTCCTCGAAGGAAGACGCACTCCGCCAGATGTCAGCTCACACTTCCACGGACTCAACCTTGCAAATCTGTATGTTCCTTCACTTAACATGCAACTGCAGCCACAGTGTAGCCGCCACGCCGTTTGGCTAACGCGACCCCTCAACTCGCCACCTCTCACCTGTCCTTACAGCCGCACGTCAACAGGGGGCGCTGTTTGTGCAAAGCTGCGGTCACCGAGGAGGTGACGGCAAAACACACAGACATCAGCATTGAGCATCATCACCAGCCTCAATGCTACCTAGATTTCACACACTGATAGTGACTGTGGTTGGCGTGCTTGCTATATTTCGAGCAGCAGTCAAAGGATCTGCACACAGATGCAGAGATGATGGCAGGAGGTGCAAAGGGAAAGAGGTAGACGATGGGAGAAGACGCCATTCATTTACCTTGGGTGGAAGAAGTAGTATATCCAGATATTTTACATATTAAAATAACATAATAATATCATTATTATTGTTATAATCATTATTAGTAGCAGTATTTTATTCATTTTATTTATCCTTTATTTCACCAGGAAGTTCCCATTGAGATACAATATCCCTCTCTTCCAGGGAGTCCTGGTCCAGATGGCAGCAAATGAAAATAAAAACGTTCCATAACACAGATACAAACAAAGACAGATGACATTGACACATAATATAACACTTAAAAACAATTAAAAGCATCAAAAGCAGTTGCATTGATGCCAGAGCAGTAATGCATTTCATTTTATAATTTGATCACAACTTTTTTACTAAATAAATTGTACGTGTAGCTTTCAGATAAATACAATGGTCAATATTTCCCTTCAAAATGTAGTGAAGAAAATAATATGGTAGCATAAAATGGAAACAGTAAAAACCTCTGTAATTTATCCACCAATCAAAACATCAGCTTTCCATAATGTGTTGTCCATAATGTGTCATGTCATATAAATTACTGACAAGCCTTTTTTCACAGGGTACATTTTGACATGACAGTGGCAAAAGCACAGGTGTAAAAATGATAAAAATGAATGACATCGGCTCTTGAACAGAAGAGAGAGACACATCAACGTGATCGGGAACACCTTGGCCTTTCCTGAGTCAAGATGTCTGCTGTGATAAAGGCCTATGCAGGTTAACAATAAACAGCACAACACTAAAACTCAGAGGGAGCTCATCATTCATACACCTTGGTTTAAAGGCTTTGTGAATAAGCAGTGTGCTTCACTGTGTTTTTAACAGACTCTACGTACTTCATTTCAGGATGTTTGACCCCTGCAGTGGCCTACATTTGTGTAAACACTGACAGGTATACCAATAGTAAACCCTTGTCTTTTGTTACTACTTGTGTGCTCGCTATTCCTCTCTTCTGCACATTTTGCTCGTGTTGCAGTGCAAGATCCCAGCGTCAGAACTCATTCAAACGCCAAGGCATTGTATTGATGATATACTTCCTTGACTCAGTCTCCCAACATGGCCTTTTAAAGTAGTGCAAATCCGAGCATGTGTCATTATGTTTCTTTTACCCACCGTTATGAGCTGTTCTACTGTTAAAAATTACCTCAGCATTCAGTGATGTGTGAGATTGGTCAGTGTGTCTGAGTGTGTCCAAGCATGCACATGAACTCTCTTGTGCATGTGTGTGTGTGTCTGTGTGCGTGTGTGTATGCGTGTGCGTGGTGAGTGAGGTAGAGGAGGAATGACAGACAGGGTAAAAGAGAGAGAGCGCACTTAGTCAAACTCAAGACTTTTCCATGACCTGCTCCCTATGGCATGCACTCTATCTGAGAGACTGAGTGAACTGTATAGCTTTATCAGTATAAACTTCTCAAGGGTCAACGCATCACTTCAGAGGGGATCGGAAAAAGTTGCTGCAAAACAAGCTCTGATTTTTTTTTTTTTTTTTACAGTTTGGTGCCAACTCACCTTCAAAAGAGAAGCACATCCACATGATTAATGACGCTTGTCCAAGATAATTTAGCCACGGCAATATGATCAAGTACTCCTAATCATATTCCCTTTAAGAATTCCAAATATCTAAGCCCTCTGGTATGAATCACAGTCATTTCAATCCACGAAAACATAAAACATGTTCACTTAAGTTATATTTGCTGATAGAGACTACATAGGAGGTAAGCCAAGTCAAATGCAACTTTTCAGGGTTTTTTACAGCCAAGGTTCGGATCAAATCAACAGATAAATGAAGGGACCAACAAGGTTAATTCATGTAAGACATGCCGTTCCACTTATGTAAGTCCATGTGAGAGAGACAGTGACTTTTTCGGGCATTGTTTTGGTTTATTTGGGTTTATTTATAGTCATTTAACAGGACTTTATTTGAAAAAGAACTCGTCCAGTTTGTTGTTTTAGACATTCTTGCCTCCAATGACCCTGTGTGCTTTTTTGTTAGTTCAAAGGGGGCATGGACGATTTAACTTGAGTCTTCTCTTTAAGTGAAGTCCCTCTTCACACTGACAGCATGTCTCACCTTCACACTTGACACTTGAAAGCATGTGACATTCTTGTCTTTTTTCTTTTTTAACTGTTACTTCTGTTTTGTATCCTAATTTCTGTGACTTAATCCCCCATCTGTGTGCCTGTGATCTTGTCCCCGCTCCCTTTCTTTCTCCTTTTCCACCCTGGTCTCTTGGCAATGAGGGTTAGAGTGGCAGGGCCATGACATGTCTATTTATATCAACAGCAGAGTACGGAAGAGCAGCAGCCTGTGGCTTATCACATTAACGCACAAATCTACAGTATACAGCAGATGCCAGCACACTGGTATTGATCAAAGCTTTAACAACTTGAGGACGAGATGGAGATGTACCTTCCACCACCCTGTTCAATAGTGAATCAGTCCCAGGGTGATCAGACTCATCCATCGAAATATGTACTGTAGCCGTGAGTCCGGCAGATGCATTATGTCATCGGCGGCTGGTCTGCAGACGTGCAGGTACAAAAGAGCAGTTTGGCAGAGTATTGAGTGTGCTTGACTCTGATTTATTGGGAAGTTGAGGAGACTTTGTTTTGACTAGCGATCATTACTCAATGGTCCTCAGTTCTGGATTTTGTATCACGTTGTAATGTGGGTGCTTTTTTTTTTTACACGTCAAATACGTTCGGGGAGAGGACAGATTACAACAAATGATTTGCATCATTGACTTCTAGAGGTCCTCTGCATCTTTTTCCATCCATGTTGTTTGGAATATCACTTGGAAAGAACAGTTGTGCAAAGTAGTTACATTTTATGAGGGCATGATGACACCAAGCAAGTTCCCAAGTGTCATTTTTGCTATGGCAGCATTTTACCTTATCTCACTAAGTCTTATCTACTGTACATTGGCTACCAAGGAAGACAACCAGTCTGTGATCTGTGATCTACCCGTGTTACACCGTAGGTGTTCTTTATGCTTTACCTCTTCCACATCCTTCTTTTCCCTCTCCTGACTCCTTCACCTTTTAATCCTCCCTGTTGTGTGCCCCTCAGCGTATCTTACTCTCTTCTAGCTCTTCTCCTGTTGACAGTGCCAGATTTGTGTCTACGCTCGGTGGGCCGTCTCCAGACAGGTTATAAATAACTAGCAGAGTTTTTGCTTCATGTCCTGAGAGCTCTGCTTTCTTCTCACACTTGAGGAACCATGGGAAAAGAATCTTTCCCTTACGCAAATGGCACTCATAATAACAGAGACGGTTATACATAAAACCTCGGAGCACATGCGCCCCTTTTGCGCACTTTGCACAAACACACAGACACAGTTATGCATGCACACATGGTAAACCTTGGTGGCTTATACATTGAGGTTGCGCCACTGAAATAGCAGGGTTATAGGAACAAGGGCACCATTTACAATGAAATGTTAACTTAAATTACATAACCTGCACTGTGGGAATGCAGAGTACATTTCTCCTGTTGTGTAAGTATGGGAAACTTGCTGAAACAACAGATTGGGATAGAAGTCTAGGACAGCGAAAAATAGAAAGAACAAGAAAACAACAATACTGGAGAGAAGAGTAAAATATGGCGAGGGAGTGGAAAAAGAGTTCATCGGATAAGCATTATTTTCTCCTGTTGACATACAAGACCGCAGGGGGAGGGGTTATGTTATGGACCAAGAAAAGGTTGGTGTGAGTTTATGTGTAGAGGAGTGACAGTGAAACAGTGTTAATGTGGACTATAGTTGGGAGTGGGGGAGAATTTAGGGGTTGGCAGGTCAGACTCTGCTGACACACTGGGATCAGCGATGGGATTGTTTCCATCGGAAAGAATTCCAAGAATGAGCGAGAAGAGCTATCAGTGACTTGACTCAGAGGACTCTAACAGCAGTTTTAATACATTGCAGGCACACACGCTCTCACACACATTCAAAGATACTGTGCCAACAATAGAGTGCCAGACGCTCTCTGCTTCCCCTAGGTCACAGTGCCTAGAGCTACTCTTCTTGCCAGTTGCAAAATGAATGCTGTCACTTCGGACCACCGGCTGGGTCGTTAATGAGCAGATTTATAGTGTAAAAATTGCTTTAAGGGATTAAGGAGATAAAGGGCTAAAAGTCATTATTGAAGTCAACTAAAATGGACAATGTCCATATAGGGCAATATACGAGTGAATCCTTACACAACTTGATTTCAAATAGAATTTTTTTTTCTTGTATAAGGTCATAGCCCTAACTAAATAAGCAATCACATTTATGTAACTTTTTTTTTTTTTTAATCAAGAAAAAAAAAGGACAACTGCCGTATCGGGAATCTGCGGTTGTGGTTTGATCAGATTAGGTAGACGGTGGAAATAACCTTCTGTAAAGTGTGAAGGTGTACTGTAAAGATAACGAATTAGGGTTTAACGAGTTCATCAGTTGAGAAGTGGCTGAAGAAGAGCAACTAAACATATGAACTATACGTACTATGAATCGCTGCCAAGGAAAGATGCTACAGGGCTTCCTTTGATAACTTCTTACGCCTCCAAACTACAGTTTTTTTTCTTTATTAAAACTAGAATATTGCTTTCTCCAGCAATATCTGAAAGACGACAAAGTTCAGAGGTGTGGGGCTGATGTCGCATGCTTGCGTAGCTGGATGCAAGGTCGCTCAGTCTCTCTGAGGACCGTTCCTAACTTTTTATGACTTCTTCTTTCCGTGACCTCATGACATTTTCCATTGAGATCAAGGAACAGTCATTGAGAGAGAGACAAAGAAGGACATATATATTTTCTTGCCCTTTACTGTAGCCACTTTAGTCAGAGTCACTGCTGCTGACCACCATTGTCAGCTGGGGGGTATTAATTACACTTTATGCTCCAATTTTCCCAGGAAAAAGGAAGCAGGATAGAAAGTCAGTTCATTGTTCTCCTTCCAGGAAGTGAATGTGAGGCCCTCAAAATATCACCTTGGCCAATTTCTTAGGCCCCTGGCCCCTAAAGTCCATGCTGCAGCAATTCTGATCGACTATTCCCAGTACCGGGATTTAAAGTTGACCTAGTGGGCCAAATACAGAACATAGCAGTTTCCATTGAAACTGTGATCAGAAAGCTTTCTGTTTATTCCTGTAAAGTCCCCCCCAGTTCTCCATTAGAGCTGTTCCACTCAACCACATTTTATTAGTCTTGCATCATTGTGGGGAGTGTTTATGGGTAAAGCGTGAGGAGCTGCTTCCACAGTCTTTTATACCCTGCGTACTATCCGTAATACTGTATTTGCAACAACAAACCATATTTAACTGGGTGTTATTGTATAATATTCTAAAGATGCAATGTGTTAAGATAAACTCCTCAATTGTTGTATGAATTATAGAATCAAGGAGAAAGATTTTGTGCGTGAGCTGAAGAGCGGAAGTAGCATGTGGTCTGTTCTCGCTTCTACATATGCACGTACTTGATATGATCTGTATTTGTCGAGAGATTGTGTGTGAGAGATGCCAAGCAGGAAGTAATTCTGCTTTTTTCTCTAACCGCTGCAGGTGAAGTGAGAGGGGGGAAAAGAGACGGGGGTTTCACATGAAGGAAAATGAAAGCAAAAATAAAGTCTCTTGGAAACAATACTTTCAACCGGCTGGAGGATTACCCGTGTTAAACAATCATTTACTTCATCTTGTAACATAAAAAAATTGCAGTTATACTCTTCATAGTAAATCATTCTCACAGCACACAGTTGGATAGCAAATGCAAATGTTTATTTACAGCCTCTGTAACTGTCACAGAGAAAAGTGGTCTAAATACAAAAAACAAAACAAAGGTGGCGGCTAATCTCCCTGAGCTTTACAAAAACAATGTGGGACCTGTGGGCGACCGACAAAGAGAGATGTTTTGTACACAGCCCTAATGCCACTCAAAATGAGAAATTACAAAAAGAGCAGGGACAGAGTATATCAGCCATGCTTGTACAACACTATTTCAGATTGTGTACACCAAAGTTAAATCTTTTCCACAGACTGACGAGACTTGTTCCACAAACAATATATTGCGATTTGAAAAAGAAAAAACCCCCACCAATTTTTGAAAATACAATACAGATGAACAAAATCACATACCCAACTAACAAGAGCAAATAAACAGCTTTTTTTTTTTTTTTCAAACATCAGGACTACATTTTTTTTGAGAGTTAAGTTTAACACTGTTTAAGATACTGTCTGAATCCTTGTTTATGAACTCTGTCCTTCAGTATGAATTCCCTGTGACCTCCACAACATCAAATGTATGGCTGTTTTCAAAAAGAAAAGGAAGACCAGGAAAGACATAGAAAGTTTCAGTTCAGTTGTGTACAGCTCAGAGCGATGCAGAGAGAATTTTTTTTAAACAAGGCCTCGGGTCGGCTGACTGGGAACCAGTATTTACATATCCTTTGTTGCTTTATCAAGTGCTACTACTGTAAAATGACAATTTTTCATCCTTGTTAGCGTTCTCCTTTTGAACAACCCGCTTGCGTCACATTTTTTTCCAATGTTAGAATCTTTGCTTTGTCATCTAACTGCAGTCTGTCACATGGTTTACAGGAGGCCAACGTGAAGCGATCATAGCATGACTAGTGCAATCACTGCCCAACAAGCCTTTGTACAGCGAATCTACCACACAGTATTTTTTTAGCTGTATTTTTGCCCTTTCACCATCTTCTCACTTATGTAAAATTATTTCATGTTGTTTTCGACAACTCCTGTGAGGGGGAGGGAAGAAACCCCAGTAACGTTTTGGACAAAATACCCACTTAAAAAAAATAGAGAAAGACAAATCACCTCTCAGAAACAGACAAATCTGTGGACAGCCATGGCAATCACAATAAACAATCCAGAAACTGAAACAGTGGACAGTGTGCTGTAGACAATAATCCCCACAGGTACCACAGTAGTTCTGTATGCAACTTGAAAGTCTCTGGGGTCATGATGCCAGCTACTTTGGAGCAAGGTACGGAGCAGCCGTAGCCCCCTGCAGTGTAAGACCTGTCCGTGGAGCACTGAGCTGCCACCGTCAAACGGGACCTCCGCTCTGGGCCGAGACACACACAGTGGTAGGTGTGGTAGGAAGTGGATGTATGTTAGGTGTGTGTGTGTTTCAGTCTGTTTGGGTGGTATGGCAGTCCAGGAGGATGAATTATTTTGTGAGAAAGTGTGTGTGCATGTGTGTATTGTTTCTTTTGCGGGAGTGATGCTTTGGTGTCAAGGGCAGCGAGATGGCATCGAAAGACGCTGAATGCGTGTTTCGCCAGTTGAGTCTGCTGAGTGCTGTGGTGAAGTTTAACCAGTGTGTGAAAGGCAGAGTCGATCAGAAAGAAATGGGAGAGTGTGGGTGCTGAAACGCAGCCTCTAGTGCTGAGAATTCTGCATGGGTTGTCCATTTTGGATACTGCCATTAATGTGTTCCTTCTCTCCATCATCCTCGTCGTCATCTTCCTCCTCCTCTTCTTCTTCTTCTTCACTGACCAGGAACTCCTCCGGAGGCCAGCGAAGCTCTCCGCTCTCCACTTCACCCTCTGTCGGCTCAACCACGATCGACGGCAGACGATCTTTGAGCTTACAGCAGCGGTCAAAGTCTGAGGGGTCGGGGAATATCTGAAAGAGACAAAAGGGCGAAAAGCCGTTTAGGAAACCTTTCATCAACCTCAAGAGTTAATACAAACTGACTTGGCTAATCCCCAGTTTTGGGAAAAATTGTTGTGAGCACATTTCTGATCGGTACTAAAGGTGTGGTATGCTCTGGGACACCAGAACTTGTCGAAGTGTTGCAGGCACCACTAACAAGGCTAAACAACTGTGAAGGAAATGATGTGAAGACTAAACATCTGTCATGGGAAGTGGCTGCTTAAAACCCCAGTGGCATACCTGCTCTTGCCCATCCCACATTCCCCCAGCAGCCACGCTAGGTCATTCACACATATAGGAGTCACACAAAAATAAATTGGACGAGGTAGAGTGTGTATGGGTAAGTGAAGCATGTCTTGCGAGACCTATGGTAAATGCTGCATCATGCTAAATACTTTGGGAAGCATTGTGACAAATTGCTCGTAGGTTAGAGTGTAATCGTAACATTTTAAAATCAGAAAAAAAAAGGTTTTGGAAAGAACACGGGGGTAATGGCAAATCCAGACTGCTCTTGTCCGCTTATAAACGCAGCGTGCCACTCTCAAATATTTGTACCTAAGCTGAAGGGCATGAGAGATATTCTGACAAGAGAGATTATATGCATTCCCTTCCCTGGCAACATTGGACATCGAGCTCAGACTTTCTCTGTTCTCAGGAACCGAGAAATGGCCCAAGGGGGAAAAAGCCTGCCACTCCTGGTCCAAGTACAGCATTTTTTTGGGAGGCTGTTGTTTGGATAAAGTGGATGAATATTTTTAGACCTGAATATTTCACTCCAAGACATTGGAGGAAGGGGGCGGGGGGGGGGGGGGGGGGGGGGGGGATGACATACAATGTCACTGTCTAGGCAAAGAGCCAAGTGGAAATAAAACATTAGAAGAGGCAGGAGAGAGACAGGGACAATAAGAGATAGAGGGGATCCAGCTGTGAGGCAGATGAGAAGGGAGGAAAAAAGACAAAAGGCTATAAAAATCACCCTGAAAATTTAGGAATGTTTGAGGTTTCTTAAAGCATTTATGAGTCTATCGCCCGGCTTTTGGTGCTCGAGTGTAATTAGGTGTGTGAACATGCCTGTGTTCATGTCTAATGCCTGCAAGTATCTACATTTCCTGGCTGTCCTGCATCTCCTAACCTCACTGTGCGTCAGCACCAAGGAGAGTTAGGCAGCGAGTGACCTTGCCTTTGGACCCTTTGCTAACACATGTCATAACTTGTTTCACTTCCAGTGGCAGGAAGCAACGACACATCATCAGCCAGGCACAATGCCTGCTATTTTAGGATCTTCTGGGGTGTGTGTTCAGGTTGGCAAGAGAGGGAGGGCAGGGGGGTTTGCGCACACCACACTGTATGCCTGAGTCATGACATTGCTTTTTGAGATGATAATTCAGCAGCTAAGAATTATTTACTCATCCTTTTCCAATCACATTCATTTCAATACCCTTTATAGGTGCAGCTGCAATTTGTGTCAAAGCCCCCCAGCACCCATGATGGAGAAAGTGACTGGTGTAACATCACTGCTTTGTACAGTGCATCTCTGAGCGGTGGCATGGAACCTTGGTCAAATGGCCGGGGTGGAAAAAAACTACAGAGCGGGGATGGACAGAGTGGAGAAGTGGCACATTGGCACCCTCATTTTCTTCCGCCCCCCCCTCACCCCACTTTATCCGCTCCTCTCATCCTCAGACAGACTAGCAGCTGGTGTGTGAACTGAACTGTGGGGAGAGGAAGCCAGCCCTTTCCTTCTGGGTCAGTCTACATCCTCTCAGAATCAATGTCTGCATTCAGGCATGCCATCAGCAGACCATTGTGTCGGTTAATACGTACAGCATGCTCATCTTTCAGACAGATAATTGAGTTGTCTCAGCCTTTTTGTCCTGTGGGTTGTAAAAGCCTCAGCAGGTGGCCCATTTGCCCAAGAATAATTTGGTAACCAAGACCTACCCCGGCGAAATCACTAATCATTTTTTTGACTTAATTTTAAATGTGAACGATGATGAAATTAAGCCCTTTTCCCACTCTATAAAAATGTGACACTAAACAACAAGCAGCTGTGTGTTAAGTGGTTTCATTTTCCAAGATGGCCCTGTTGAACTGACAGTAAAACAAAGCCGCAAGCAACAACTTGTCAAGACCACCTGATGGCTGCTTCTCTCTGAATCTGCAGGGTTTATTTTTGCGACAGGGCAACAGTGAATAACAGACAATTTCCACTACATACATTTCCTCTGTATTTA
This sequence comes from Scophthalmus maximus, assembly GCF_022379125.1. Lineage (NCBI taxonomy): Eukaryota > Metazoa > Chordata > Actinopteri > Pleuronectiformes > Scophthalmidae > Scophthalmus > Scophthalmus maximus. The sequence continues at coordinate 7,677,318 of NC_061529.1, forward strand.
AAAAAAAGTTATGACCAAATGTGACGGGCAATGTTTTAACAGGTTAAAAATAGGAGGTTGCAGTTTGTGTTAATGTTCTATTTCTACATCTGTTTTTTAAAGTAGGGGGATGGATGTATAACCACTCAGACAGATCAGTAAAATCATCTATCTAATCTAATCATTTATGCTATTACACTAGATTGACAAAAATCATTTTGTTAGCGACTTACAGTAAGATCCTTCAGCCATGAAGATATTACCCATAAAGAGCAAGAGTAGATAACAATTTATCAACTAGGCGAAATGGCTTCAAGTGCTCCATTTTAGTTTTTCTTTCTATATATTGTATATATTATTTCCATTTTTTAAATATATTTCCTTGTTTATAATCCATGTTTACTTATTTTTCACTATTTTACTGATGTGTCTTCTATTTTTAATAAATCATTTGCTGCTGTAACATGGCAAATTTCCCCATTGTGGGACTGACAAAGGATTGTCTATCCAATTTAATAATCAACTCATCGACTTTTCTGAAATTATTTTTTCAGATTTTCCAATACACATAATTCTGCTTGTCCAGGGGCCTTGTAGATTCATCAAAAACATATTTGTGGTACGTTTTATACTCAGGATAATTACATTTACACAATCTCATACCAAATGCAGCTTCTCTTCACAAATCACAAAAGGCAGTGGCGGCACCCTCCTGACCAACACTGACGTCAGGCCAATTCTCCATAGTGAATGGATTAAGACGAATATAAATGTACAAATGTACGGATGGGGAATTGGGGACAGAAGCAGCGTTTTACTGTCGTGCATGTGAATGTGTCCTACCTGGAAGGAGAGTCTGTCCTTGCTGGGACTGAGCCTCATGTCCTCCATGGGGGTGCTGTTGATCATCACCTCAGTCATATCTTGGGTGGGCACAAACACTGGGCTGCAAGAAGAGGAAAAGACTATGTCTATAGATGCAGTAATGATGATCACGGCTCATGTGCAAGTGCATAATTACAACTTTTCCAATTCACACAAATAGAACAAAATGGAACAAAAGCTCATGATGATTAAAAAACGGCCATTGGTCACATGAAAAAAAAATAGAAAACCAGTTGACAACATTTTGTAGTCACCAATCTACTGTACATGCAAGCAGTCTAACAGTCATGGTTGCTTTATTTCCCTGCACATGTGGTAGTTTTGTTTATAAATACCGACACCACATTTGACCACAACACGCCGAGTATACATTCCATGCTCTGCTAATGCACTGCAAAAGCGGCGCGTTTCGAAATACAGGATGATGTGCTCTTGCACTAGCAACCAAAAACCCCCACAGAAAACATCATTGTGAGAGTGCTGTATTTTTTAGACTGAGGTGTAAGTCAGTTCCATCGCAGCCTGGCCAAACTTTCCATTTTAGATCAAAGTGAAAAGAGGCTGTTTGTCCATGTTCAAATCATTCACTATCCAGCTTTTTTATTTTAATTTTTTGAAGAAATGGACTTGAAGTTGGTCCCATGACTGAGATAGACGCCGTCTTGAGTCGAAAAGCTGAGCTGCCTTCTCACGCTTTCTATTTCAAGCCCTCAGCCTTGTGGCCACAGACTTAAGGTTAGCATGGTCACCGACTATGTGGGACAAAGAAAACCGAACACGAGATGAAGCTCACTCACATCTACACATTATCTGATTCAGTAGACTTGGGAGAGCTGTGCTGGCTCTGCTCGTCATGCCAAATTAAATAGTTTTATTTTGGTAACAGTGATGAAAACATTTTAAAATAAGGAGCAATTGTGTAAATACAGGGTGAATAATTTGACCCTTGATCTAACAGACTACCCTAACTTTGTTGATTGCATAACAACAGAAAAAGTGAACACTCTTAATTATTTCAGTGTTTCATAATTCACACAGATAGAAGTCCCTTTAAAAATAAACTGCTAAGCCCACAATACTCTCTTCATCTGCTGCTACAACAAGAACCATTCTGGGGAATTCCTAAATAAAGCGCAGCTCCGTTTTACTGTCTCCATTTATGACTCATACAAAACTCGGTACCGACAATAACTTTATTTTATTTGCCACAGCCTTTTCTTCTGAAGGTCTGAAGAAGCTTATGGTAAATATAGTTGTGTTACCAACATTTTGCTGACTGCGCGGCTCCCCTAATTGTGCCACACTTATGCTACACACTTGCATTAAAACATTCTTCTGTAAATGTCACTTCTGTGGATTCAAGCTCAGATAATTAACATCCACACATCTAATTCCTCCACATTGTAATTTAACAACCTTTTAAACCGTCAGTCAAGTTTCTGAATGTTTTAATTTTAACATTTCTGTTCAAAATACACCCAACTTATAACAGAATGACAGCAGAATTCACCAATGCAGAATTAACAAATGCATCCTCGCTCAGTAGCAGAAGATAATTAACCCCCAGAAGCCATTGACAATTTATACATTTTTCCATCACACACGCAACACTGACGTCAGAGCAGGGTGTAGGTTGACTAATATTTTGAAAAACAAAAAGCTACAGATTTAATCACCATAAATTAACCTTTACTGCACTGGTCAGTCCACACGGCATACTTGGCCAAAACAATAGCCGGATATACCACAATATAGATAAAAAAAAGAAATAGAGGCTTGAACGATATGCAAGGTTTAACTTGGGAAAAAACATAATGTGAGTCAGGCATGCAAAATGCAGCAGAGGAGAGGGACGGAGGGATGAGCGGTGACAGTGAAGACCTGAGCAGAGGAGGAGAGGGAGAAAGAGAGGGAGGAAAGGGAACTAAAGATAAACACTCAGGCCTTGCCAGTCATATTTCTGTTCGGGGATCGTATAAACATCCTGCTCGGCTAAGAATAACAGAACATCGGCCTAATAAAACATAAAGGGGCACAATGAGGAGGAAGTGGGGCTGCACAAGAAACAAGTCAACCTGGGAGGAAACAAACACACGCCGACTACAGTCATATCTGTTACTGCTTCAAGTGTCAAGCAGGGCTGAACATGTCCCGATAAAAGTGGAGTGACAGATGGCATGTTAAGTGTTCTACAAGCAACCAACCTGTTAATGCATGACATACAAATACAGATTGGTCAGATTGCTTGATTCTGTGGGCACGTGAGAGACGGGCATCTTAAAAAAAGAAAGAAGAAAAGAACGAAAAGGGTCAATGGCCCAACGTGAGAGACTGACGTGGCAGATGGCAATAAACCACTTTACCTCTTGACCCAGTCAACATAAGGCAAACCTGGTCCTGCCGGTTTCCTAAAACCACGTCCAGTCAGGACAGATGGTCATGTAACCGCGTGTCCAAAACATATATTGGAAGGATTACGAGAAAGCGGTAACTGTTGGTGGATTAGGTATTCAACGGGACAATAACGAGCAAAAAAATCGTTAAACCATGGAAATGTTTGGCAAATTATTAATACAACAATAATAGTTTGATGTGCGAAAGATGCAAGTTAATCGGCGATGCCCTTTTCAGAGCATTTAAAAAAAGAAAGAAAGAAATGAAAAGACAACACTGATATTTTCTGGATATCGGCCCCATTTACAACAGCCACTGACGTTTCAGACAAATCCACTGACCCAGTGACCGACGGAGGAGTTACACATGCTGTGTTCATCAGTCTCCTCCACCTCCAGGACCATACTCGGAATACTTTTGGTCTATTTAGGAGATACGGTCTGAGAAACCACCTGTCGCACTGTCCTTACCTGACAGTTCTGTCTGTGATGCCCAAAGAATGACAGTCTTAAGGCATCGCTCAAGATTGACACCAGATTCATCCACAATGTCTCTAAGGCCATGCGGTCTTCTTGCGTGTCTGAGCTGTGGAGGTGCTGACAGGAGCCCGAGCGGCCTCTGCAACAATCTCACTGCACGCGAGGAGGAGGAGGAATCTGCACCTTGCCTTATCATCAGTTCCCCCCTCTGCCTCCCCACTGTTCTCACTACTACCATCATAAATCTCAGTTTGTGTGGCGACAGGGCAAAGCTGCTGACGTTCCATGCCAGCACTGAGCTTTCCAGCGGGCAGCTCTGCAGGTATGTGGCAGGTGGTGGTAAGCTGAGCATGACCCCCCTCAGGACTGAGTCGGAATGAATGGGTCGTAGTCCCGAGTTCCTTTGGAATGAGTTGGTCACTGCAGACGCATCATGGAGCAGTTATGCCACTCCTGTGTATTATGCTAATCTCAGTGAAGAACGTAGGAGTGAAAATGACAAAACAAGTTGTCTATACAAGATTTTTATGCACAGGGGAGATCTGCATCCATGTTGGACGAGTTCCATTGAGACAAATGTCTTCCCGTCTCCACAGCCACAACGCAGACGATGAATGGACATTTTTAATGAAAGCACCATCCAACTTATAATCAGGCTCACCGAGTTTTCAATCACGCCTTTGAAATAAAAGTATCACCTTATCTCGGATCTCTCACAGAAGTAGCAGAACGGACAAAAAAGGGCCAATTGTAAGTAAGAAACAGGGGAGAAGGCAACGTGCAGTTTACAGTAAAGAGGTCGATTCTGAACTTCCTGAGACGGCTGAAAGCCTGCAGAGGTTTGAGCAGCGCTCGACAACAACGTTTCAAAGCGACTTGCGTATCCTCTCTGCAGACAGGAAAGCGGCTGACGGGCGAGAGAACACAAAGACACTATTCCTGTGTCAAGAAGAACGGCGGGGAGTCGGAGGTGAGGATGACAAAGTGACACTACGGTAATGGATGGGAGCGGAGCGCGTCCATCCATTTCTCCTACTGACCTGCAGCACCAAAGCAGAGTGTTACTCCATATTCATAAGGACACAGCAAAGTCAGTCTGTGTGCTTCACTGTTTAAAAGGTCCCCAGAATTAGAATAAAGTATCTAATCCATCCCTGAACAGAAAACAGGCTTAAAATGAAGCTGTGTGACCACTGTGACCTTTCTCAACTGGCACGAGGGAGGGGGGGCTGGAGCTTGACTAACAATTAGCTACACATCTAAAAGGGAAAAAAGAAAGAAAAAAAAGGTGACACTCAGAATTTACGTGCTGTGGCATTTTCCAATTTTAGGGGGCAACTCCCCGCAGGAAGTGTCTCGAAGGAAACACGAGTGGGTAGAGCAACAGGGAGGTGTCGCATGATTGGGACTGGAAATCACCCGCACCACCACAACAACCAGGGGCTCCGTCCTTCTCACCTGTCGCACGCAGAGACAGAAGAGCCACTGGTCGATCCTGGTCGCTTCCGTCCTGCGCATCACACAGAGGGACAAGACACGCACAAGTGAAAGTGGGAGAGACGCAGCACTCACCAGGAAATGTGCGGGGAGAACACAGGCATGAATCACACCTGCTGCCAATCACAGCCACGGACTTCTTCTTCTTCTTCTTCTTCTTCTTCCTACTTTCTTTCTTTCTTTCTTTCCCCCTCCCCTCTGAGGCGGCACACAGGACAAGGTGTTTTTTTGTACGCGAACCGTGTGAGCGGTCTGACACGCGGAGAACAACAAGGAAGGAAAACACACAGCGGCACTTTACAAACAAAACGGAATGTGCGCGTCTGATCCGCGGCGCAGTCGCGCGGACTATTTAAGCGAGAGGCGTGAACTCGTGGAGCCTGCGACACGCCCCCTCCCCGAGTGGGCTAGAAATGCTCAATGGCAGCTCATTGTCAGCAGGAGCCAATCAGAGCACAGGTGAGCACCCCCCCCCCCCCCCCCGCACACACCCCGTCCTCGATGACGTCAGCAGCGACCGAGCCATCTCATTGGAAATGGACAAGGAGATGCTGCGTGATGCCATTGATTTTGAGTATCCAAGGCAACAAAATGACAGGCTCACCTCCTCCTGAATGACAAAAACAAAAAACGAAAAAAAACACACACCTCGATTCGTGCGTGCGATTTATCCAAATGAGGAGGAGAGAGAAGAGAGCTCCTCTGCCTGGGCTCATTAACAAAATATATTTGAAGGGCAAGTCAATGTCTGCATATTTCAAAAATGAATGAATGAATGAATGAATGAATGAATAATAATAATGGCCTCCTGCAGGGTTTTTACTTTTAGGTAGTTATGAAACAAATCATGCCCAAGGCATGAGGTGTCCACTACAGAAATGATTGTTTCCTGATTGTGCCTGATTTTTTCCATGACTTGATCGCAGTGATGTTGTGTTCAGGACCTCTGGCACATAGTTGACCTTCACATGTTATACAATTGTCTTTTTCCCTGCGCAGAGAAAGCAGGTGCTCAGGGCTCTCTCTCTCTCTCTCTCTCTCTCTCTCTCTCTCTTTCTCCCCAGTTAGAGGTAAATGGTAAGATGCCAGTAGGCCTCTACTGCCATCTTGTGACATATTAGGGATGTTGTTTAGTTGGACAATGGACAGTGTGTGTATGTGTGTGTTTGTGTTTGTGTTTGTGTGTGTGTGTGTTTGTGTGTGTGTGTGTGTGTCTGTGTGTGTGTGTGTATAATTTTCGAACAAGGTATTTTATTAAGAGTAAATATTGATATTCCCTGCAGTTTTTGGCTTATTTTAATCTGACAGTTGGGAAATGCCCTTTGTCAAATTCTCTGGGGTACATAAACACTTCAGATTTTGAAATGCACCACAAAGAGTTTCCGTAAACCCTCTTAACCACCACCAGCACAACCAGCAGCAGCAGCAACAGCAGTCAGTTAATGAGATGGTGATTAAAAGTATTTTTTGGGTTTTGTTCAAATATTGTTCAAACCCATCTTTTCTAGTGGAGATGCCACACTTGCACAATGATATCTGGTTACAGATGGGTGTAAAATGATGCACAAACATACATAATATTTATATTTGCTGGTGCGATGTGATCATTAACACATGGAGCCAATTGGGTCTAATTGCATTTAATAAAGAATTGGAACAAGCTGATGAAAAATACATGTGAGTCAAAAACCAGAGATAAACCAACAATATTGTAAAAAATGAATCAGTACCGTAACACAAAAACTGGATTCATAAAAGTATTAACTATTTTAGCTTCAGCTGCCAGATTAGTCCCATTGTCAATCATTACAGAAAAAAACGAGGTGTCATCACAGAACGATCGTCATCAAGCACAACACAGTAAAGATTTTTTTTTAAACATGGTAGACATAAAGGTAAAGTATTTGAGTTGACCAAAAATTATAATCAGTTTCTAGATTCTAACACATTAGCCTAAGAAAGATTCATGGCTTGGTTAGCAGTAAACTTATCAGCTGTAATAGAGGAAAACAATCTCTGCAACAAGGGATTGAGGGAGGTAGATACAAGATGCCTGTTCAGTCAAAGATCTGACAAATATAGTTTGTCAGTTAAACTGTAATGATCAAAGAACAGATTTTGCAGTTCAACACAAAACAGCTGCTGCAGTAATTGGCATTGATGTGCAGCTTATCATGTGTAAAGCAGATCTAATGCATATTTTATGTGTCATATGTGTTTAGGCAACAGTGTTGGACGTAACTCAGCCCGTGCATGAACTGCTGTTACAACCTTTGCTAACACACTTATAAACCTCTTTTTTTTGTACTATAACTACTATTTTGGTACTATAACCTCCAAACCTTTTGGATCTGTCTGTTGCAACTGTGTAAGAGTTTGTCTCCCCCAACAGGAAATGAACAAATAACAGGGAAGAGAGCCAGAAACGTTTGCTCTGAAAGATGCATTGACACAAAACGACCACAGGGTGTCACCAGTGTCTATGGAATAGACTGTGTGAGGCCCATGGGACCATTGACATATACTAATTAATAATTGTGCATTGCATGAACTAATTTAAACTACAATTAATTCACATTGTTTTCATAATCACACCTATCATCAAAATGGTATAATGTATCTTGCAAATGTGCATGTACTGTACAGTATAATATGATTGACCTGTTGAACATGATCTGTCTATTTTCCTGATTATATCTAAAACTGCATGTAGTTTAGTCTGTAATGGGATTCTGAATACATAATATTTATCCAGTTTTGTGTTATCCCACCATGTTCTCTGTCAGTCGTGATGCTCGCTCCGGCAGAAGCTCGTCCTGGGAACCAAAATCTCACCAAAAAATGTCCCTATATCACATTCTACGTTACAATTATCATTGCACACAGTGTAACTTTGGCTTTGGCTACTTTACATGGCTAAACAGTCAAGGGTTGTGTAAAATAAACGGAACCTGTTGAGAGTGAAAGATTATCTGAGCGGTAAGTTCCAGGAGTGTGTCTGGAGAACAGCGACCCCCTCTGGTCACGTCGGTGACAGTGCAGGCCAGCTGCTTTTATTGCTGCTCCACATAAACAGCTACACATCTGGGCAGGCAGGGGACGCCCCGGGGGAGCAGAGGGGAGGCTGAGGATTGACTGCACAACGTGTAAATGAACGAGGCCCTGAAGGGGACGGCAGTCGACAAGCACCCGTTGTCCTCTTGGCTGCGTTTCGAAGTAGGCTTAAGTTTCTTTTTGGACTCTGACAGTTGGAAGTAGTGGTTTTTCTTTTATGCAATTCCCCCCCCCCCCCCCCCCCCCCCCCTTCTCTCGCTCTTCTTCTTATTCTTCATTGTGGTTCTCGCTGCTTTTGCTGATTGTTTCAAGAAGGAGTAAAACATGTATTCATTGTTCGTGGGAGCTACAGAGGTGACTTTAAGTTTTCCGGATTCAGCACAGCTTTAAACTGAAAACTATCAGCATCGTGCTTCTTGCGTGACGCTCTGTAGTACAAGCAAGAAAAAGTTTTTGGTTGCATGTGTTTATGTCCAATAGTTGTAAGCATTAGTAGACCTACATGTCTACCCTGCGTGGGGACATTAGGGACATCATTTTTTATCTTTTCATGCATACATACGTGTGTTTGTGCATGTGTGTTGCCGGGGGACATCTGATCTCAGGGCTCACCACACGCCACGCTTGCTTGCAGGTGGTCTGTCTGCACATGGGGGCTGAGCAGATTTAATATTTCATAGGAGCACAGCACATCCCTGGACGCCATCATTGAGTCCACATGGTTGGCCGGAAAGCTGCTCTGTGAACACTGGGCTGAAATATGCAGCTTGCCAGCCCCCTCTCCACCATGCTGCTCGCTTACTTGCTGGGCCTCGCAATTAAAAGCTAACCACAGTTACAGATGTTGGCAGCTGTCTTTAACCCGTTGGATGCCACTCTGCCGCGTCAGTCTGCCAATGTTCCAAGTGCTAAGCCGCTCTTTATGGTCGGACAGTACCTGTGTCGGCCCAGCGAAAGAAGGGGTCACAAGTCAGAAACAAAGGCCGGCGGAAGAATCTGGACAAGAAATAAAGAGAAGAAAGCAACAAGAACTGCCCAAAGCATTTCATTTTGACAGCTTCCAGGTCTAGTATGCCAGCGAAACCCTCCTCTCCTCTCAATGTTTTAGATGCCAGAGAGTTTCAATACACCATATAAACAGGAAACCAAAATCAAAAGTGTTTATGACCAGCTCGCAAAATCCAGTTTCTTTATGAATTCAAGTTCAGGTCACAATTATTCCAGTGAAGTTGAACCCTTGTTCTGTGTTTGCCTGTCATGTATGGTGTGGAGTTGGACGTTAGCCAAAGAGTACAGGGAGAACTTCACCAGCACCATTATTCAGCAAGGTCAAACCCGATTTAGATTTGAAACTAAAGCCAAAACAGGGCATCTTGAAGCTGTTAGGAAACTATTCCAGATCTTAAACAGACCAGGGGGACTGTGTACATCTCCCTAATTGCACATGTCAATTTATGTATAAGCGCTTGGTTTAGTCAAGCTCCATTACTCCCCCGTTTCTTTCTGTCGTGGCTGTTTCACTGTCACCGTCTCGCGCTCTCATTCACGTACACACCCAACTTCCTGGAAATGAAAATTCACAGGTTTAAGTGTCGTAAATGTTGCAACCGGTGTGCTTACACAGAGGCAGAGAAGCACAGATGCACACACACAAACACGCACACACACACACACACACACACACACACATGGACCAGCAAGTCACTGAGAGACAAACCGCGTCAGTGCACAGCTCGACAGCTTGTTAATGTTGTGTGACTTCTCCGGGAACAAAAGATGCATTGCAGAAACTCAAGACCGCATGTAATTAATCCAATCCCAGCAATAACTCTCTCAAATATTTACTGTACTCCACTATCGGTGGTGAGGGAGACAAATGAAGAGCCTGACAGAGACCTCACACGTCCGTGGGAGTCCGCCGCTTCCAAAGGCCGCGGCGAGCAGAGCAGGTGAAAAGAGTTGTTACTCACTTCTCAACCGTCAGGGCCTATATAGTGTTTTAACACACTGACCTTCACCCTACAGGGACCCGACTACAATAATGCTGTCATCACCTGGTTTGAGAGTTGAGGCTTGATGGTGTGATACAACCATCCAGTGTCCATGGGAGAGTGACCAAAGCAAATACAAAGCAGAGAGCACACAGACTTCTTATTTACTGCAACCTCTGTTTTTGGTCAGTTGTTGACAGCAGACCAAACTGAAAACATATCGTCAGACTTATTATCACTTTATGAGGCTGTTACAGTGGAAACTTTAGCAAAGAGTTGCACATGGAGTGAGGTCCAGCGGTCTCAGATTTCTGGATCTCACTGTGCATCACACATGCTACGACAATAGCATCCCTTTGGAATCAAAAACTCTTTTGTTGCACTTCCATACAGACGTCGTCTCGCTGCTGTTTGTTGGTGAAAACAGCTGCCTGCCGCAGCTACAAAACCAAGAGTGTGTTTTGAGATTTTGAAACCAAAGAAGCAAAAAGAGGCAAGCTTTTACTACGAGCAACACCTTTTAAGTCAAATTTAGAGTTTTTCTTATATGCAGAACTGCTGAAATACCTTCATTTATACTGGAAGAGATGGGTATTTTACATTCTGGACTAACAAAACCAAAATTATGTGCATGGCTTGTGAACTCAAATACGCAAGTGTTGCTCCAGAACTCCTTCTGCCAGTCGCCCCATGTAAAACTTCCAGAAAATGCCCCAGTGATCGAACGTGTGAGAATCTCCCGCTGCATCCTTCCTATGTGAACGGCAAACTCAGACTCATGTCTTAAAAAAACTTTATTCACTGGATCAGGTCAGTGCTTAAGAGAGATACCAGCCACACACTTACTTTAATGTATAGTGGTTGTACAGTACATATGATTTTAATGTTCTGTTTGACCTTTACTCCCACAAATTATCGACTGCACCTCATAAATAGCCCAGTCAGCACTCACACTGGGGCAAAGGGGAAAAGCGGTCGTCGCAATTGAAAAAATACAAAATATAATGTAAATATAGCTTCTCAGTCTGTGCAGGCTGGCTATTTTGGATATGAGTAAACAGCCATGTTTTGAAAGCAATCCTGTGGCAAACACTTTTTCACCCAGTTGGAGGATGAAGGAGAAGTGAGGCCTCTATTTCTATTGCATCTGGATCTGAAAGACATAATAAAGGTTTTTTTTTTTTATTGTTATTGTATGTTTAATTAATAACTAAGCTTATTGTTTCTGCAAGTGGGAATGACCTTTTTAAAATATTTTCCCATTTGTGGTTTCCGCCAGGAAGCATCAGGTTGTCACGTTCTGACAGTCGTTTCCGAGTTGCAGCCTCGGCGTGAAAACATGCTACTTACTATAGCTCTGATTAATACTCGAGAGTGTGGAGGGAAGACTTTCAGAGTTTCTCGGAGCCTAAGTGACTTTAAACACTAGAGGGTAGCCTATTCAAGCAGGATTAGCAGTTTTTGACTTCACAGAGATGAAATAACCCTGCCCCACCAAATATTTCTATAGTGCGAAGATAGGGCCATTAAAATACCTTTCAAAGGTCACAGAAAGCCAACTTCAAGGTTTGTTGTCTCACCAGTTCTGAGTTACACTGGGAGGCGGCGGGGATGTCTTATGGGCTTTGCAAAGAGGGGGGTCCTGCCATTCTACAGGTTCACAGGAAAGATGGCCAAACATGTTTGCTCATGCCATGGGACACAATGTTTTCAGAGGAACAGCAGGAGCAGTGGAGGAGGCTAAGGGTGGGCGGCGGGGTTTGGGAAGGCCGGGGGGGGGGGGGGGGGAGAAAAAGGTCTGAAGGGGTCTGGTGGCCACATGTCGCAGTTGCCGCTCAGTGCTTGGATACTGCGAGCTTTCGTGCTAAACATTGGTACAGAGGCCGAGAAAAAAGCCTGTCCAAATACAGGGGCTGGGTGGTGGACTGGTGAAGACAGGCCCCAGACGAAACGTCCACCGACAACCTCCTCCCTCTGAGCCAGCGTTGGTCCCGTCAGGGCCAAACGTTGACCCTGACCTCCGGCCCTGACTCCCAAACTTCTAACGCCAACCAGTGAAGGGACTGTATGACAATCAGTGGTACGGAGAGAGGGATTCGCTCATATATTTAATTTTTTCAAAAAGCAAGATGCTTCATGTTGTTTGAGTGCTATCAGTATTTTCTCTGGACCCTTGACAGCAGTGTGTCAAAATAATATATTTGTGGGAAACACAACGGAATGGTTAATAAAGAGCTGCTAAGTAAACAGTTATTACAGCCAGAAAAAAAGAAGGGACCCTCCCCTTCTTTGACAACCTGTCCTCCCCTAATAATTTTAATACAGTCCCTAAGGCTGTGTGAATTATTTTTCTCTTCTTGTTGTGTTTCTATAGACAATGTTTCTTCAAAGTACTATCGTATACTTTATATTTGAATCAGTATCTGTTTTAAAAAGGCAACAGCAACAATACCCATTCTCTGTTTCCACAGTATGAGCAGACATGTCTATATTAGAGGGGTAAGTCACATTACCACACAGTAAACCAGGTTAAACAGGGCCTTCTTTGCTTTGTTTTGCTGTCCTTTGAGAAGCCCAGTTGTCCTTGGGAGGGAAAACTTTCCAAAAAGCAGACGAGCTGAGGTCAAAGCAGAAGGAGAGAGCCACATCAAAAGAGGAGTGTGCGTGAACCTGTCAGCAGTGAAGGGCTATTACTACAGTAGCAGCACCCTGCCTGAGGGAATACGCTGTCAGCTTACTCATTAAAAGACTGACCTGTGCAGGAGATGGCCTGGGGTTAGCTCACATCGTCAGGTTGAAACTGTTGCTGTTTTTCCAGTCTTTTCTATAAAAAAAAGAAGAAAAAAGAATCTAGTCAATACAACATGGAAAATAGATGTTGGTTGATGTCAATATCATATTTTGTTTAGTTTCAAGCAGAACGTTGCCTGTCTATGCGTGCCTGTGGTAGAGGGAACGAGGCCAAGGGTGTGATAAACAGCGTGTGTGTGTGTGTGTGTGTGTGTGTGTGTTTGCATCCTGTCTGTGGAATTAGAAACACAAACACATTAGATCTTAAACAAGCTTACCACATCCAACTTCTGCGAGCAATTAGAAAAGCATCAGCGCCATTACACAGGGACTCTGACATGCTATGCCCGAAACCCCTTCACCCCTCAAATGAGTAAACACACACACACACACACACACACACACACACGTTTGCGATAAAGCTAATGGGGCTGCTGCAAAACGAGCCAGAGAGAGAGACGGAGAGAGCGATCCATCTCCATAGCGGGTAACCATCACCGGAGTCTGGCCCGGAGACAGAAGAACCGCCACACAAGGTTGTGCAGTAGTTAGTGAACCTGTCTGTCTCCTGTCAGGCCGCTGTCACACACACATCGAGCCAGGCATCAATACACAGTGGCCTTCCCCCTCTGGTTTTCCGGGTCTATATGCACTGAACGCACATGTTTTGATTGCTGACGGCCATGTCAGGAGTCAAGTAGAGCCTCTTAAAATGTGGCCTAGGGGCAAGGGTCACCCACTAATGAGTAAAAGCTTTTTTTCCCCTTTGTTGGCAGGGAGGGAGTAAGGAAATGTGCTCACTAGGTGGTAGGGAGGCGGGGAGGGGGAGGGAGGGGAGGAGAGAATGTGTGAAGGGATGGGTAGTGGCAGGGGAGAGGAAGGGTGAAAGGGCCGACGGGGTGGCGGGAGGGGGTGTCAGGAAGTGGAGCGAGAGGGGAGGCAAGAGGTGAGGTCTCAGGTGAGAGGGGGTGATAATGATAAACGGTGTCTGACAGAGAAAACGGATATGGCAAAAGAGTAAAACCGAAAGAAGAATAGAGGCCGGATTGAGACTTCTGTGGAGAGTCAACTGTAAACGGTGTCGTGATTAAGAAATGACATACGCAGTGATTTTGTTCACATGCACATCACACACCTGACTAAATGAAATGCTACAACATTTAGGGGTTTGGGGAATTAGGAAGAGTCTGATTATTTCATTAAGGTAAATGTTTTATTCACATCATTTGAATATCTGTCTCCTCTTGAAGCCTTTTCAGGCAAAGCTGTGACTTGTGGTTTTTGGTTATGTAAATAAAACTAACTCGAGCTGACCACTTTAATGGCAGTTTACAGGTGAGTGTTTTTCAAAGGAATCTTCACCTTTTTGTTTTCATTTTCAAAGAAGTCTGTCCAATCAGGGAAAATTATTTTGAAAATGTAAAAACAAATTGCCGAAAACAAAAACATTTCAGCTTTATTCTATAAGAATCCGCAATGCAAACAACCTTTATTCACAGTTGCACAGTTGACAAATGAAAACAGAAATGGAAAAATATTTTAAAGGTAACCCCTGTATTGTGTGAGTGCGAGGTACTATTTTTCATATTTATGGAAAGAGGAAATAATGTATTTAGTCCATATTTTTGGAGCATTTATCACACAAGTCCCTTTTTTCAAATTCAAATTCCATCACTTTGAAACAGCTCTTTTGGTTTTCCAAAAAATAGAGATTTTACATTCACCTAGCATGGACATCTTGAGTTGTCATTGATTGATGTTTTGTATTATTATTTTGAAAATATTTTCTTTTCTGTCAGTTGCTTTGTTAGTAGCCATCTTTAAAACAGCCCTGTCATCTCACCTGTAACTCTTTTCTCATCCACATCCACACGCAGTGTATTGGTTTTCTCTCCCCACTGCACTCTGGGTGTTGTAGGAGCTTGTCAGGGGCCAGACAGCCTGACCCTGACATGCTGAAAATGTTTCACGAGAAGCAACTTACGGCCCCCTGGCTCTCTCTGTGTCCTGGTGGGCCTGGGACCCTCGTAGATGAGACATGGGGCAGAGAAGAAAGCGAGCCCTTGTGTTCGGAGAGTTAACCTTAAGTGAGGCAATGCCATCGGGCGCAAAGAGACGCTCTTTGTTCCCTCCGCTCTTCTGATCTGGCCTTTACCTCCGCGGCCAAGAGGTGTGTGTGTGTTTGTGTTAGAAGTGGCGGGCTGTTTGAAGCCGCTCCGATGGTTCTTTTGGTGCTCTCCAGGAAACATTTGTCCGTGCATTGGATGAGCTCCTCCAGATGTTCCCATAATTCCTCTGAATGTGTGAGCACACGCATGTGAGTGTGCAGGTCTATGTGTTTAGATAGAAAGAGGAGGGGAGGGGGCATGTTCCAATTAGAGATGGGTAAACTGTTGATGTAAAAGAAACTAAAGCTAACATTTACAGGCCATGACTCTGTGATGTCTCCCATTGTGACTTTGACGCGCACTGTGGAATTGAGCCTAGATCGCTGTGCAGACGAGAGACTGCCTGAAGGATTGTTTTAAATTCCAAGTTATAGTTCCCAAAGTGCACTCCAGTGCTCTAAACACATTTTAATGTACAATCACTGTAGAAAACACTTAAGAGTAGTATTTTTCCTGTGTGAACTTCCACTGCCCCGCTGAAGTGTCAATGAGCAAGACACAAAATCCCATCCAGCTCCAGGCGCGCTGATCTGTGGCTGACCTGGGACTTTAACCTCCCCGGTGGACAGGGGAGCAAGTTAATATATGATTTTCCTTTGTGAAAACAAGAGTACTGCAAAACAGCCATAAAATCACTCACAGCTTAATGGCCAATGAGAGACGAACCTGGAAGCACAGAAGGTGCATGTAGAGACGGTCTCAGCGGCAAGAGGGACAGCGAGAACAAGTACGATCTCAGTTCCAGAAGAGCACGTAAACGTTTAAAAACACTTGAGATGAAGGTGAAAAAAAATTCTCATGAATGTCACTTTTGTGGAATACTAATTTATCAACATTAAATGCAGAGAGTGTTTTCTTTTTTGAGCTTGAAACCAGATGCTGAAAAACAATCTCCACTCAAGACCCACTTACCCATTTGTTCAGGGGGGATTTGACTAAATCATAAGGTCCTCATCAGTTGCTCAGTTGTCAAGGAATTGCACATTTACATTTAATTTGTCCATTTTAGGACTTGACCAGTTTAGTGTTTTATCATTTTGACTTCTTAGAACAATGAATTAATAATTCAATACATCACTCTAGACCTTGTAACCATTTAATAAGGGAAATCTGCATGATAACTTTGCAAACTTCATCTGTAGATGAAGTCCATGTGATGCATTCGAAAGCTTAAAGTAAGGAATGGGAGACTGTTTTCCATCGAGTAGGTTTCTCTCCACAACTTGTCTGGTCCAATCTGACTGCAGGTCAAAGGTCGTGCACATGAAGAGGTAGCTGAGTGGTTAAAGGGTTGGTTCACGTGAATTTCAAAATAAAACATATTTCTCACTCAGTTCCATTTGTCCAAATTTTGAGATATCTACCTCTGGGTTTTCTGCCGCAGCACCTGAATGCAATGCATAACATATTCATAGTAATGTGAGAACCCTTTCTGCAGATGCTTCCTTGTCTTCGTCAAGCACATGTTTAGATGTAAAAACCCAACAGCAGAATTCAGGTTTAGGCAGCAGTAATCTATTTGTATAAACCAGGTTTCTTTGAGTCCCTGAGCCACATTAAGGACACCAGGTTCCACCTGTGCGTGAAATAAAAAAAAAATCTGGCTTGTTACTAAAATGACACTTTGGCCATCACACCAGCCCATACAGAGTATCAGTATATCATCATGTTAACAAAGTGCTGCATTGCTTCAAGTGCAAGAATTTGAAAGTTCATGTAAATGTCACAATTCAGCTATGTCACATTGTCAAATGTTTTAATGTACTAAGTGGATATTTTTTAGACGTAATCTAGTTAAACATTACTATCCATCATTCATGTGTGCATGGTTTCGTGTGTGTGTGTGTGTGTGTGTGTGTTTGTTTCTCACTTGCCAGTTCTCAGACAAAAAAAGAAAAAAGATTCCAACCTTCCTCCATTTCTGAAGAGCCACACTTGAGCTGTGACCTCATTTGGACGCTGAGCACCTGTGGAGTGCAAACAATTATCCCATTAGTGCTAAGAGGGGCTGCTCCCGCTCACCTTCAGGAGCCCTCATCCCCGCCCACGCCTCCTGCACCACCGCAGCGCCCTCCTCCACAGCCCCTCCATTCTCCAGGCAGCTTTGGTTTCTCGCAGCTCCCACATCTGAAGCTGGGGAGTATCTCGGAGGTGTGGTAGCACTCTAAGGAGAGGGGGGGGGGGGGGGGGTGGTCATGGGGATCAGTGGTGTTCCCCTGGTTGACAAAGCTCAGACAAAAAGGGCCTTCTCTTGCTGAGACAGACGGGGCCAGCCCACACACACCTGGATGGCCAGGGGAATTATAAGAAGGCTCGCAGTGCTTCAAAGGCACTCTGCCACCTGTGCTCGCTGCTGGGACTAAGGATGGGTGTGTATGTGTAAGGATGTGACACACAGACACAGACACACACACACACACACACAAATACGCACACGCACACACACACACACACCCACCAAAGGATTTAAATGTTAAGTCTCAGTGACTGAAGTCCTACTTATCTCAAAGTGATAGATACACAGACACCGATACAAGCAGCCATACATCCACATGTACAGACCAAACAAATACTTATCCACCCCTACACACACACACACACACACACACACACACACACACGTATAACCATCACACAGCTCCATGGTGAGGCTGGGAACCTGGGTGCAGGGCTGCTGTAGGAGCTGTTTGAAGCCAGCTGTCACAACCTGACAGCCTGTTGTTTTAGAGGCCTTTGGTATGGCCGAGGGGCCGAGGGGAGAAAAACAACACCAGGAATGTGTACAAGTCAGGACCCAACAGTAAATCCTTCGTCCGTTTCCTTTCTCCCAATGCAGACAGAGGGGAGCAGGGTCGTCCAAAGGAGAGAGCAGGGGGACGTGGGAGCCACTCGAGTGGTCTGCATCACCCTCGCATGTCCTGCTTTCTCTGCAACATTTGAGTCTCTTTGGTCATCTCTTGCTTTGTCTTTCTTTTTTTTTTGGTACTCCCTCCGTCGGTCTCTTTCTGTTCTCTCCATCTCCATCCCTTGCTTTCCGCCCTATGCATCACATATGTGCTAAACTGTAATTGCTTTATCACGCAGCTGTTTATCCCGTGGCTGTATTCATTAAGAGCAGACACACAAGCAACCGCTTAAAAGAAAGAAAGAAAGAAAGAAAGAAAGTTTGGTGAATTTACAGACACACAAATACATTCAAAACACATTCTCCGAGGAATGGAAGCAAACCCATGAAACTTATCTAAGCCAGCCAAAGTAATACAAACATGGTGGGCACTCACAGATGTGCACAGATAACCTGCCTCTTTCTCATACCGCTGCAATGGCATGCGAATACGTCAATAACACGCGTGGTCACAAAACACAAGAGCAAGCACACACACGACGCAACACAAAATGCTCTCATGAAAGCACCCTGGTAATTGAGAGTGATGTTCTCACGGTTGACGTTTGCTCAAACGGTTGTTTACTTCCAAAGACACGTTTGGAGAAAACTTGAAATGCTGCAGTGGTTTTTGAACCCCACAGAAAAAGCATCTCCATCCCTCTTGTGGTACATCCTCTCCGTGCAAACATCTCATGATGTA
The DNA here is from genome assembly GCF_022379125.1 of Scophthalmus maximus. Taxonomy (NCBI): domain Eukaryota; kingdom Metazoa; phylum Chordata; class Actinopteri; order Pleuronectiformes; family Scophthalmidae; genus Scophthalmus; species Scophthalmus maximus. Next base: position 7,696,142 of record NC_061529.1, read on the forward strand.
CTGTGAGACTTATATCTTGGTCAGATTTTACAAGCCAGACCTCACATTCTGATTCTGATCTTTCCTCGCTCAGTGTTGTTGTTCTTTTTCTGAGTTTTCCCAGTTTTTTTCCCAGGACGTTACCGTAGCCTCTTAATGCACCCCCAGTGGTGTATAGTATAAATAAATGAACGAAGCCACAGTGAGTATACACAAAGTTTCACATGACACCCACTGTCTGTTTTGGTCTAGTTGAAGTACGGCTTCCTGAAAGAGGCACTCCACCCGTTTTACACATGAAGTTCAGTTTACTCATTGTGAGTATTACTCAGCCAGTGGAAACAGGTGAATCTTATGGGGGATTTCCAAGTCCGACAAAATTAACCCTGCAGTCTGGTTTACAAACTAGGGGTCGCAAGAAATAGGCATTTAAAATTGAAATATATACCAAGTGGCAACCCACCATGATGTCACCCATTGCATTGGTTTGTGAACTGCCGTTTTGAAACTTTGAGTTTAGCATTTTTGCCAGTGCCATCTTGGGTTTTAAAACCATATTTGCAGGAGGAGGTGGGTTGGGCCTGACTGAGAACTCATCCACGGCATGTACACCCTACACCTATGACCTGCCTCCATTGGACGGTACTGTCAATCCACGCCCCAAAACTGTGCTTCCTCATCTATTTTAATCTAAATGGGACCATAATTTACAAAATGAACATCATGCTGTAATCAAGACGACTTGAAACTAGCAGTTGAGACCATAAACTCTTCAGGAAATATATTTTCTGATGTTATAAATCAAGTGAGAAGTAGAGTCACTTGAGAGATAAATTCTTACCTCCACAAGCAGAACTCATCACTGTTTAAAGTTGCCATGGATGCCATAATTATTGATCATGTTTCAGCATTTTCCTCAGTGTAGTCATCATACTGTTAACCCTGCTTTTTGAAACAGTCCCATGGTGCTGTTCATTATTTATACAGGACAAAATTATGTAATCTTGGATGTCATTATTATTGTTGTAAGATTTGTTTCCTCTAAGCTTTGCTTGTTGTCTATTAATGCTTGTCAGATTATGAATATGTGTAATTAGTTTTTTCCAGCATTAAAGCGCAGGAACAGTACGAAGGTAATGACCAGGTTGTAACAAAAGGCCATTACGCAATACTATTAATTATTGTTTAGTGTCCTGGGAGGATGTGTATTTTCACACACAAACACACATACACAGAGGTTTTTGTGTATTACAAAGACACTAGTCACCAAACCACTTTAGGGGGACACCCACCTTCCACTTGATCTGCAAAGATGCTGCGCACACACACTGAAATTCCGCTTCAGAGAATGAGTACGCAACCTCGAATGTGGGCTTGCATCAGCAGTAGATGGAGGACATATGAAGTTCTATAGTTTAAGAAATATATATATTGTAAAATAAATTATATATTCAAAATTCTAGTGACTCACAGATTTCCAACACAGATCCCCTGGGTCAATCTGAGTAAATTACCTCAAAATGACCTTGGAGATAGTAGTCAATATTGTAAAGTCCACTGTTGGAAACGTAGGAATGTGTGTGTGTGTCAGTTTTGAGGGGCCGGTCCTGAGAGTTAATACTGCTGTTTGTCACACGCACACACACACACGCACACGCACACACACAAACACACACACACACACACACACACACACACATACAGAGAGAGAGAGATGGAAAGAGAAAAGAGGTACACCAAAGCCGTGACCCTGGTGGTCCAGTCTGCTATACATCATCGTCCTCAACACTCCTCGAACTCCTCTCTGTGCTTTGAACTGAACATGGTTCACTGAACAAGCTGCTGCCTCCCTATAGGGATGCACAGAGAGACCCAGAAAAGAACCACTAAACTCTGAGGTGAAATTTTATGGGGCTCTCAGAGGAGAGTCCAACAGATGTTCAAAGAAGCCCCCCCCCCCCCCCCCCCCCGACACCACTGTCCAGGCAGGTCTCCACTTTCTGGTGTACATCTGAACTGGCTTATACAGTCGAATGTTGCATTTTGAAAACAGCCCTGGCTTTGTTTTGCGAAAATGACAGCGGCTGTGATCAGCATTCATTAAGTAAAAGCAGGTTTAGCCTCACGAAGTGGTGAGTCTCATTTTGTAGCTGTGTCCTCTCCAAGTCTCTCAATGACTAATTAAGTGCCTTGGTAATTACATCATCGCCATGAGAGACAGGGGAGTGGAGGCTGGGTGGAAGGTCTGAAAGTAATATTGCTGTTTACACAATTAGAGTGATGCATCTTTGTTATGTGTGTATATGCAGTGTGTGTGTGTGTGTGTGTGTGTGTGTAGGTGTGTGTGTGTGTGTGTGCATGTGTGTGGTCGGTGGACATTTGTTTCCTCCCTACCCTACATGTAAATACAGTGTAAGTGATTGTTCTGACAATCAAGCACCTGAGCCAACATTACTCCCTTTTCTCCTCCTGCACCGACTTGGACAGAATGAGATATTGAGACAAAGACACGAGGAGAGGGAGAGAGAAAGAAAGAAGGAGCAGAAGAAGTGGAGACGCTTTCTTGTAGGTACAACATTTGTTCATAAATCTTCTGAGAAAAGACTTTCTGGGAAATTCATCTCATCGTAGCAGAAATGGTGTGAGGATGCTTTTGTGTGTAACATGTACCTGGTTTATGTTGATATACTGAGTCACACATAATTACCTTCTTTTTGATGCATTGTATTTTTCATGTTGTACAAGTATCGTTGGATTTATCAGGTCAATTATGTCTGGGTAAACATGGCAATGCCTCGTATCTTCAGCGCGTCCATAAAGTGCAACCAAATGGATTAGAATTTAAATTGAGGACCGTGATTTTACATGGCTTTTTTCTTAGACTGTCAGAACAGTCTGACAAAGTCAATGTTCTCCATTTTTAGTCGCCTGTCAGACCAAGAAAACAGAGGCACAGCAAAACTGGACAGTGTTGGCTGCTGCAAATTGTGTTCAAGGTAAAATCAATATCAAAAGAAAAAGTATTTTTCTGCTTCAGAGCCGAGCTGTGTTAAATGAAAACTCTTGCATTTCAGATTACTCCCAATCTGAGCTTTGACGCTCACTAAAAGCACATTATTGGCCTTTTGAGAGAGCTTTTGTGGACACCTGTGTTGGAGCTGACCTAGCGGCTCTGCTACGAGAGGCTGTCTCACGTTTGTGTTTGTCAGCCCTGAATGGAGTCTTGCTTATTTTGTCTTAGTCGGGGGAGGGAGTGTCAGGGTTTGGATGAACCAAACATTCAAATTCTAACAGACAGCGAAGTAATGAATGTGCATACAATATCAATTTAGTTGGAAAAATATACCAACATGCAACATCATATGCGAGCAAAACTGTGTGATTGTGTCTATGAAATTGCTTTTTGTCTGAAAAAGCTGTACCCAAACAGGGGATTTCGCAGAACACTCATGTCATGTAAATCTTTCACTGATGAATATTTGTGAATAAATGTAATTCCCAGCCTCCCTTCAAAATGCCAATGACCTGTCTGCAATCTGACCTACATACAAAATGTATTTATTTATAAAGAGTAGGTAGCCAACTATTTCACAGCCCTGTTCACAACCATGATGTCAATCCCTCCGCAGGGACATCGATAATAAACATGTACCACTAGGACACTGCTGCATACTCGCTTGACAGCTGCTATCGCTTGTTTATGTGCGGCCCGTACATAAATGCTAACATGGGGGTCTCAAAGTTTCCAGTCCCATATCGGAGCCTGACCCTAAATCTGAACCCCCTTCCCAGACCGCTGCACCAGGCTCGGCCCTGTGAGACGACCGCTGGCCTTGGGGGGCTGCCCCCTGGCCCGAGGTGCCTCCGCAGGGCCCCTGCGTTGTCTGGTGCGGCTCCGTTTCCCCGGGGAGCCATGTTCAGCAAACCCCCCCCCCCCCCCCGCCCCTCGTCCGCGGCTCTCTCACCACCAGGAAACAGGGGCCTTCTTCTGCACCTCTTGGCTGCGGCGTTTGACAGCTAATATTTTTCTGCCGAATCCGCGTCTGTAATCCGCACTTCCATGTAGGGATCCCGTTACGACCTGTCTTGAGTGGGCCAGCTGTTCAAACAGGGTGATTAATTCAAGGAATTCTGTTTGTAAAACAATCCCTGACCTTCCTCTCCCTCGCTCCATCTCGTACTCTCTCTTCCTCCACCCTGCGCTCTCTCGCACTCTCCTCATCATCACTCATTCACACTCTCTCTTTCTCTCGCTCTCTCCCTCGCGCTGGTTGTCTCCCCTCAGACTCCCCGATCCGGCTCTGGCCAAGCTTGGCGAGTGGTTAGTCCCTATTAAGAGCGCAGAGCGCAGAGTTTGCGGTCTCCTTGCGTTAAGTCCGATTCTCCCTAAGGTGCTGCACATTAGCAAGACAAACATCTCAAATAAAGCGGGCTGAGCTCGCATGTGTCTGTGTGTGTGATGGTGGGAGCTGGGGTGGCTTTCCCGCGGCAGGCGGGGGTTTAGCAAGGGGGCGTTTTTTTTTTTTACTGCTCCGTGCCTCGTAGCAGGTGAGGTCTCTTGTTGCCAATTTCCGAGCCGCACACTCATTCTCTTTCCTCCTCTCCATCTCTCAATCCCTCCGGTTTCCCGTGAGTTGTGCAGGTGCTTGCTATTCATCACGGCCGAGACAGACGCCTCAACTCCCGCCAGGCGGCAGCGGATGGCGACCTCGCCCGTTCACACCGTGCCGCGGCATCGGGGCAAAGGGTCGCATGGGCCACGAGCAGCACCGACAAGGCAGACGGCTCATACATGTGCACGTTTTTGTAAACGTACACACTTCTGTCAGACAGCTGTCTCACCACAGGGTCCCTGGAGCACATGAACTGAAGAGCTCAGAGGAACTAGAGAGGCTGGAGCGCTCACAGGACCTGTACCACTCTGGTGACAGCGCAGACTGTAAACAGCCTGGGCCGCACCTAACACACGCGAGACATGTATGCACCCAGTGCTCTCGACTGTAGTCCGTGCACAAATGTGCACAGATGTTTCATCACAAGACACAAAAGAGGCCATAAAACCAATGGGACCAAAACCTCGCAGCACACACGACCTTACACATGCCTCACAATCGGTTCTCTCCCTACAAAAGCCAACAGGGAGTTTTTGAAACTATTTCTATGAGGAGTCTGGGTTTTTTCTGTCTAACAACATCTGTGATGAAAAAGGACTTGGTGAAAGAATTAGGGCAAGGCCCCCGCTGACCAGGGCTCCTGAATAATTCTGCTTGCGAGTAGCGACTGCTGCACCTGATTAGCTCAGGTCTCACACACATCGCACACATCCTGAAACTGGGCTTGAGGGCTGAGGCTGTGCACACTGACTGGATCTGTCCCGCAGTTTACAGAAGCAATGTCTTACAAATGAGGATCAGTTGTGGGAAAAGTCAAACGCTCGGGGATTTTGCTGATTTGTAAAACTGGATAACTCACTTGATCTTTCTATTCTTCTCAGTGAAATCTACTGTTGCTCCTTCATCTGAGCTAAGCCGGCAGAGAGAGAGAGAGAGAGCGAGAGAGATGGAGCCTGATGCTAGGCCGACAGAGTTTAATACGGAGTCGAAACTTAAAAGTAGAATTACAGTGCGGCCGTGTGGTTTATACCAGCCCCAGCTCTTCCTCAACTCCGGATTCCAAACCTCTGAGATTCCAAGGAGGTATTAGGTGACTCTAACCGGAAATCCCCTCTCTGTGACCGCTGGCATTTGTTTTCCTTAGCTGAGCTCCGAGATGGGTGGCATTGTGGGCCTCACTCATTCTCTCTCTCCCACTTCCAGATGCCCAGGAGGGAATCGTTATAGCTGCCTTCATGCCCAGCCGGCATCGTGTGGATCGGGTCCAGCTTCTAACATGCTGGGCTGCCTGGTTACAGTTTACACTCCTCCCTCGCTGCCTCCCTTCCTCCGTCCCTCCCTCTCCCTTTTCCATTTGGCCCTGCGGCCAAGGCTGTACCACCAGAAAGGAGGCTCACCACTCTCTGCGGCCGCGTGGCTGAAAGACCTTCCTGCGTAATTACAAGCAGACACATACTCACAGTTTTGGCAAATTGGTGATCTCACACCTTTGCTCTGCTGGCCGCCTGACTGTTCCTCAGGAGTGAGCCAAAGGGCAGGCACCTTCAAGGGGCTATGAGTGATAGTTTGGGCTGAACTCCTAGCTGGATGGGGTAGCTGGAGGGGACAGAGTCGTGTTTTAAACACGGCAAAAGGACAAACCCTTTGTGGTGGCGGGCAAGATTGACTGGATTTTTCCCTTCCTAAAAAAAAAAGGCCTTAATTTGCCAGAGAACAGGAAGCAGTGAGCAGAAGGAAATGGGTCAGTATGGAGTCTACAAATATGAGGAAAACAAGAAATTATAGGATATGAAAAGAAAAGGGAAAACAATAAAGTAGAGGGAACGAGGAAAAAAGAACAGAGAGGGGAAAAACATCTTGAGCTGGAAGCGTTCCTTTATCCTGGCCAATCTCGGCTGCACCTGTGATGACAACCCCTTGTGTGCAGTGCAGTGATTGTGTAACCTGGAATGAAAGGAAGGGGGAGGATGTGGATAGTGTAAGGGGCTACAGAGGGGGAGAAAATGACATACAGTGTTCCCCCGACTTGTAAATCCATGACAAGACCCAGACAGTCACCCTGAAACCCCAACGCAGTGTCCCCCTGCAGGGCATAGATGGGAGAATGAAGGGAGGGTACCGGGGCACAAATCCAACACGCTCCCTCCCTACTCCTGTTACCCATAACCCCCCCCCATTCCAGCCCCTCTCTTACCCTCCAACACACACACCTGCACACACACACACACACACACACACACACACACACACACACACATTCTGTGGGGCAGTGCGTTTCTTCCATTCCGCTCAAGCTGTTGTTTTAAATCATAATAGTAACCAGACTGTAATCACATTATTGCACACATGGTGATTTTGACAAGTGGTGGGAGTCATGTGCTGAGGCTTTGGCAGGGTTAGCACACCATTCTCCCAGCTGTGAGCTCAGCCCCAGCCCACCCCCCTACACACACACACACACACACACACACACACACACACACACACACGCACACCATTACTCTCTACCCCCTCCCAGGCAATATGTTGCTCCGCTCTGTTCCACTGTAACCTGCATGCATTAGTGCGGCCTAATCTAAATCAGATTTCTGTAAATTGTAGTTACACATGTGCCTTGAGACGGTCCTCTCCTGAAAAATGTGAGCATGTTGTTATGCTTGTGCTCATGTTATGCTTGTGTTTTTTTTTCTGCCTATAAGAGCCGTCTTGAAATAAAAACATGCTCTCTCCAGATGCAAAGGAAGAAATCTGTATTATAATGTCATAGCATTGTGGAAAAAAACAGCCTCCAGCAAGAAGGCTGTGTGACTGGTTCAGTTTGTCTGTGTCTTTGTTTGTCAGCTTGCAGGATTACTCGAAAAGTAATGGATTCGGACGAACATTTCATTAAAGATAGGTGTCGGCCATGGTGAGAGCTGATTCAATTTTGGGAGGGATCCACATCTGGATCTGGAAGCAGAAATCTTTTGAGGGAATCTTCCATTGCGAGGTTTGTGAAACAGCATATAGGTGGGGGATTGTTCAAGCTCGGCGGAGGTCTGCAACTTGGGTTTTGTTTTCATGACTAGGACGTCTGGCTAATATTGATAAAGCTGCCCTCACATAAGTTATTGCCGAATGCCGGGGCGCCCCTGTGGCCAAGGTACCGGCCATGACTACTATTTACTTTGGTGAGCACGTATTATCATACCCAACGGCACTAATGGCTGAGGTATGTAAATAAAACCAACACTGTATCATCCACTGTCTCCCGTTAAGTGCTACAGGTGTCCAACGACAGGCGTCTAGTGATACAGTGGAGGCATGTCATTGAACACCTGTCCCGAAACGGACTGGACCGGCCTCACCGGGATGTGAGAATCTGCGGAATTGCTTCTCCTCTGGAGCGCTGAGGGCGGCGCGTTGACACTGTGAAATCGAATGGTGGCCCGTGCTTACACTTAAAGATGCCGGCGTTGCGTGCGGCTTACACGAAAGACTGTGTTTCGACGTGCAAACACATGCGCAACAGTGCGTGATGACACAAAGGGCTAGACTTTGAAACTGAAGAGTGCGGTTCACATCCCACTTTTTCGCCAACGAGAAGTGTTGGTTTTCTTTATAACACGTCCACAATTTTCTCATGGCTAATGAGTAGTCGTAAGTAAGTACTTTCAGTTAAGACTCACAGTTTGTGTATCACTCATACATGGATGGTTTGGGAAAGCGAAGACAAACTATTTAACCACCTATAATAAAGGCTTGTTTTGGGCCTTCTATTAATATTTTTTAGGAAACATCACTCTCACTGTCACGCAAGACGTTAGCAGTTATAATGTCGACTGATTAAGACATCATTTGATCCGGCAGCGACCCTCTGTGTAGATGCATCCGAGTGAACACGCGTTTGTGCCCACACGTGGCAGAATGAGTGACGGCCATGACTGCGTGCGTAGTGGAAGTCACGGCTCGGCATCGGGCAGGCGAAACAACCGCAGAGCCCCCCGAGATAACGTGAGAGAGACTAGGGGTCGATACCCGAGCACTGCTCTCTTTCTGTCCCATCTTTTCTTCTCCTGAGGTGTGGCCGCACTACGCACCGCACCGCTAACAAGATCAGGCTGCGGGGTGGGCCTCATCCAGCTGGCTCTTTATGTGCGTGTGTGTTTGGAATAGACTTGGTTATTGAAAATAGTTGTAAGAGAAACTATACCGAAAACAGCATGGCGTGTGGGGGGGTGGGGGGGGGGGGGGGACTACCAGCGTAATAGCTTACCCAATCTTTCCACAGTTTTAATAGCAATCAGGCAGTGGGAACGCTCTTCAAAGTCAAAGAGGAAGAAAAGCAAAAGAGTAAATTGATGATATCCACCGCAATTTCCCTCAAACATTTAGTTTACAAGGAGGATGAATTTAATCATTTATACTAACAAGGACATGCTATTCCCCTCCATCCGTCCTGTGTGTGTACTTACAAGCATGCCAAGTGTTTTGAAAATAAAAACAAGTCAAATGACGGATAGCGGAGGCCAACAGACAAATGTCGGGACAAACAAATGTATGAAAGCGTAAACACAGACGTTGCTCTCGCTAGATGCGCAACAGAGCTGTGCTGTCCCTGACTTTTTTATTCATCGTGCCATTGCGGTCTCTGATTTACAGCGGAAGAAAAAGATGAGAGAGAACATTTCTCTGTAAGAAAAAAAGAAAAAAAACAAACAACAACAAAGAAAGCAGATGTACTTTACGAACCCACAGCACTTAAAAAAACATGCCGCTCTCTAACGTGTCAAGTGTGGCCGCTTGACACGTCAAAAACATTTTGTGCAGCTCCGAACGCTCAGATGTTCAGACCCCATCTTTAAAAGATTGAAGGTTGCCTCCTATGTGCTCTCATGGACGGTGGTCCAAGCAGCAGAGTCCAAGAATCCCTGGAATGGCTCTGCTTAACTTGGCCTCCAGGGAAGAAAATCCTATTGTGACAATCCTTGGAAATATGATTCCCACATTTGCCCAAAGTGAAACCATCGCTCCATCAAATTTGAAGAAGCACAACGAGATACTAACAGCTCGCGGCTGAGCAGTGGGAACACGAACTCTGGGAGCGTGTTGCTGTAAACATTTCTGAACTTTCGCAGGCTGTTATCCGGTTGCCAACATGCAGGATTGGCACTGTGCGTGTCGCTAATCTCAGACGGTGATGCTGAAAGAAAAAAGAAAAATAAAGCGTGAGGAAAGGAACATCTTCTCATCTGCACATGTGGGTATCTTATCCAAGCACAACATCAACAACTGTGAATGATATATGTGCCAGTGAGCATCTTTTTTTTTTTTTTTCATTATCTGAATTAATACATAAAAGTGTGTACTGGGTTTCTCATTAGAAAAAAAAGTTGTGCATGCTGCAGTCATACCAATAACTCACATTGATTTAAAAAACAAAACAAATACACCCGTCTGTCTCAGATATGAAAAACAATGGCTTCAGACTGTAAGGAAAACATGTGTTTCATTGTTTGTTTTTTCATATTTGCCTGTTTTGTATTTGTGGGCGTATTTATTTCAGATAAAGGAGAACCAAGGAGAGAGCCAAGGAGAGTATGCCAGGCCCCAGTTAGTACGCAGGCTGTAATTTCTGCTTCCTTTGAAGTCTATGTGTGTGTGTGTGTGTGTGTGTGTGTGTGTGTGTGTCCATTGTGGTGTTGGTGTATGTACAGAAGCATGGCTTCTCTAAAATATACTTTTCTTCCATCAGAGTGAGTGTGTTCTTTGTCCACGTGACTTAAAGATTTCGGTGAAGTGTGGGGCGACTTTGTAGCTCATAATGTGAGGGTATGCACATGATAGAATCTGATACAAACGCAGACGGTGGCCTCACAAGTCACCACAGAGACAGAGTACCAACATCACAAGCCTCACAGAGGGGGTTATCGTGGTGTATTGCATTAGATTGTACAGGTGGTCGTGATTTTGTGTCCACCCACTGTGTGCGTATCCGTATTCTGTTCTTTTTATCATGTCAATAAAGAACACACTGAATTCAACTGCACTGAATTGAAAAGCAGTCTGTTGTTGATGCTAAATAACAAAAACAGCCCTCCAAAAAAAGAGAAAAAAAGAAAAAACCCTCACGTCCTCTGTAGTCAGCACCAGCAGCATAACTACATCAGCAGATGGGCCAGTTCTTCCTGTCTGCAGCCACTCTGCCTGTGATGATGGAACCAAAATCTCTGCTCTCAGCACCTCGGAGATAGAGGCGCACAGAGGGGACAGAGAAACGTTTATGACGGCACAAATACGGATGATTCAGGCCATGTCCTCAGTAACCTGACTAAATCTAAAGACCCATGGCTTCCATCCACATTAGGCAACCATCCTTCGCACCCAATAAAAAAGAGTTTGACCCAAACACTAGATTGGATGCAGAGTGGTGATCAAATTACGACTTGTTCAGTCGAAAAACATTGCGTTCCGTGTCAGTCTGCTCCCGTTCAGATGAGGGTACTTTTTCGGTCTGTGAGTAGTTGCCACTGTCACCTCCTTTGTATCAAATAGATCTGATGTCAGGGGCTGCACGGTGGCGTAGTGGTAAGCACTTTCACCTCACAGAAGAAAGGGTTCGAATCCCGGTTCAAACCAACCAGGGGCCTTTCTGTGTGGAGTTTGCATGTTCTCCCCGTGTATGCGTGGGTTCTCACCGGGTTCTCCGGCTTCCTCCCCCAGTCCAAAGACATGCAGAATGGGGTTAGGTTAATTGGAGACTCTAAATTGACCATAGGTGTGAGAGTGAATGGTTGTTCGTCTCTGTATGTGGCCCTGCGATAGGCTGGCGACCTGTCCAGGGTGAACCCCGCCTCTCGCCCAATGTTAGCTGGGATTGGCTCCAGCCCCCCCCCGTGACCCTTAAATGGATAAAGCGGTAGATGATGGATGGAGATCTGATGTCAGATGGTAGTGATGATAATGATGATGCTACTCACAGCTACTTTTAGCCAAAACAACTTGCTCAAACAAACCCTTGCCTTGGTTAAGCCATGCATGGGTTGCAGCGACAGCAATTTCCCCAAGATAGAACCTGGCTCATTTGGTTCGTGCGAGGGGATTAGAGTCGGTGCATGGTAGCAACGTGTATCACATTACATTACATTACATTCATACTATAGGTCAGATCAGATGTAGGTGGCAGCTGGGGAAGATGTGCCACCCATTCATCAAAAAGAACACGTCTGTGTTGCCATGTCTCAGTCAAAATGTTTACCTCTTGCTGTCTTGAAGAACCTTAATGGCTACAATACTTTCTCACTTAAAAGATTATTTAGAAAGACAGATTTCAGTCATTTGAGTGTTGTTCTGGGGTTTAAATGTGGGGAGGGAGCGAAAACAACAACAACTTGTTGAAAACACTGGGGTGGGATGGAAATAATTTTCTCTCGGAAACAAGGGGTCCCAGATTTATCCGACTTGGTGTGGATGTGGCCTTAGTGACTGTTTTCTTCCTCACTTGGCTTACTAACTTACAGGCCATGGAGTACTCATCCAATTAATGTTGTGACTTTGTGCCTGTGGCTTTAGGATCCCATAAGATTTAAAAATAAAGAAGTGAGGGTGGCACTTGTACTGGGTAAAACACCACCCCCATCAGGAGTGAGAGAGAGAAAGAGAGAGGGAGAGATTGTCATTAGTTCATGTTGCCTGCTGGGTGACGCTACACAGACAAAACTTAAACTGCAAACACCAACCAGAGGTCAATTAGGGGAGTTATTCTGTCCAAACCATGGGTACGAGAAAGTGGCTTTGCGGGAAATGTAATGGCTGCTCTATAGGTGACTCACGGAGAACAAGGACCAACAATGTGACTCACAAACACTTATGAACTCAAAAATTGTAATTGACTCACCCTGTAAGAACCCTGAGAGGGAAACTCGTGCTGCAGGCCAATGCAGTAAAGTGTTTCAGTAGAAAGCGGTTTTTAAATGAAGACAGGTTTCCGTAAATATCGTACCGCGTCCATGACACATTTATTGCATGAAACAGATAGCGGTACGACAGGTCCTTCTTTTGGACCACAATTGCTAACACAGGCCAGGAGTCAGGAAGAAAAAATTTACGCAATTCATTGCACGAGATTTGCAGATGGGTTTGGTGGCTCCGCTGGCCGATTTGGTTGAGGGACCGTAGTGGGGGAGCAGAGCGGTGGGTCGGAGCAACCGCCCGTCGGGACTGGAGGGAAAGCGTACTGGGGAAAAACAGGCCTTTTTTAGATGCAGACAGGGATGGATGTGGCAGGTATACGGAGGCAGGCAGGTGTCATGATCATGAGGCACAGGCAGAACACGGGATTAGCAAAGCGCCGGTGAGCACAAAACAAACTTGCAAAGAGCGGAGAACTTGACCTTGACGTCTCTATGGCAATGGTAACAATATCTGGCGAGTGAGCAGGCGTTTTGTATCGCACGAGCTTGTTGAGTTGACTGGAAGATCTCTCTCTCACACACACACACACACACACACACAAATAGACATGAAACACGAGGAAAGCAGGGAAGAGGGGGAGGCAGTGTCAGAAGCCATTCTTTTATAAAAAACTGGCGGGGGGGGGGGGGGGGGGGAATCTCATTAAAGGACCACATACTTTGTTCTTTTTAAGCTTTCGGCCATATCTCACGGTGTTCCTCATCATGTGACTGCGATTTCCTGTTAAGGCGGAATGATCACTGACCACCTACGAGCAAAATCGCTGGGGAAGGAAGTGGATCTCAAATTGTTATTGAAATCTTAGAAAAGAAAATAGTGCAACAAGTGGACCAAGTTCTGGCTTTTCTAATTTTGACAATGAACCCTCAAGCTCAATTTCTCCGGTTATTCTTGCATGCAACGACTATCCTGACTGAACAAAACCACGAGACCACACATTATGATCATATGGTTGGACATTTATGCTGATTTATGATGCACCCCAACTTTCCTTGTAAGAATGATTCTCTAAACATGTCATAAGTTCAATGATTTTATCTGCATATGTTTGATCTTCATAGTATTTTTTTTTTTTAATTCAAAGTCTAGAGTTTTAAACAGGGCATTAAGTAAAAGCATCTTTTCCCAGTTAGGTGCTAGAAACCCAAATATGTTCTGCTTGGAAGCAGAACGTCTCATTTTCATTTTGCCTCCCTCCCTTGCCCCAGAGTAACGCCTACCTGCTTCATCGCATGTTTGACATCTCCAATCTGCTCATCTGTAATCTTCCCGAGGTTTGCAACATCATCTTAGACGAGGGGTATCATGGCACGGCTCGGTGCCGTGTCTGATCTTGTGAGCTGTGGACATGTCCGCCCTCCGGCCCACATGTGAAGATAGGTGCTAAGCTCGAGTCCAGATAGTGGCCCCTGAGCTGTGAAACCCCACGCTTGGCAGGATGCACGGCTGCTGCGATAACTCACCTGGGTACTGATAGAAGGGGAGACAATGTCCCAAACAGATTAAAGGCAGGATGATTGCAAAACAAGATGCATAGTTTCGCTCGAGGGATAAACACGAGATGGAAAAATTCTAAACAAACCAGATGAAAGAGGCAGTTGGAAGTTTTTATCTCACTGTCTTTGATTCATTTCAGGATTTGTGTGCGATCCGTGAGCGCATGCACATGCTTGTCATTTATACGGAATATCAGGGACCATTCATGTTTGGCTTGGAAATGTTGAACAGCCGAAAAAACACAAGATTCATTCAGGTCTGTTTTCCACAGCTCAGTCTCAGAGCCGCCATGTCAGTGGCAGATTTTCAAAACCGCATTCTGACATGATATAAAACACTGAATGAAATGTCAACACTGATACAAGATGGGAGCAGGGCGGCCGCACGTCTGATCTCAATCTTCTCTCCCCTCTTGCACCGAAACGTCAGGGGAGATGCTCTGTTGTCACGTAAAGGTCTTTACAGTCTGCTGGCAAAAATGTCATTTCCAAAGACCTATCTCCCTCATCGTGTCAGAGCAGGCAGGAGATAGTCCGGCTAATCTCCGACAACCGGGAGTGTGTGACGTGTTTACGAGTTTTGCCCAGAATGATGTGTGAATATTTGTGTTTATCTCGTTGGCAGATAAATGCCAGGTGTTGCGATACAGATGGTGTCGCTCGTCTTGGACGTGATATTTCTCTGTCACGATCGAGCCCGACTTGCCGTAAAGGTGATGGATCACAATAGGAGATTTTACTCTGCTGCAGTGGTAGAAGGGGACATCTGGTGATATTCTATATATTTGTCAGTGTGAATAAATGCAGACGCAAAACTAAACCCAGAGCAAAGTGATTCCACCAACAAATATTTCAGTGTAAAATCAAAACATCTACTGTCTGTCTGTCTGTAGTTGTAAATGCATGCGGTGCCTTAACATGTACATATCATCATGACCACAACTGTCAAATGTAAATGTAGCCAGGCTGTATATATTGTATACAGACACACACACACACATGGATACTGTATTTCACCAACTAATTCATTTATACTGTGCACCACGATCTGCTTCCTCAGTTCCTCTCTTTGGTCCAAATACTGTCGCCACAAACTAATTAAATCCAACAGAGGGCTATTGGCCATGACACCATCAACATTTCAATTTCAAAGTGATGAAAACTATCACAATATATTAGTCACAACAAATATTCAATGCCTCTGTTTTACATTCTGTACATATCATACCATACTATACCACACAATTGGCATCAACTGTCTGAGCTCGAACATGTCGTATGCGACAGAAAATGCGTCATTTTATAAAAGTCCTAGTAACATTTGATCACTTTATGGCAGCAACTTACGGCTTGTTTTGATGGGAAGCTAACACTTGTGCCGTTCCAGGCAGGGCTTCCTTGTGATCGTGGCCCTTTCAGAAGATTTGTAGTGCGGCCTGGAACTTCAGTGTCTTTTCTGGGACGTTGTACAACACGTCCGTGACGATAGATCCAACATTGAATGACTTCGATGATCATTTTTATCCCGTTTTTCAACACGTAAAAGGCTCCTGTTGTTGGTAGCTGACTTCTAGCCATCCATTTTAGATCCACTTGACCAATCAGAGGCTTCTGTTACAGACGCTGTGTTGTCTTTGTTAAAAACAAAGATTTTACAGGGAAAACAGGACCTCTCACTCCTCATTGCAGACAGGAACTGATTTGCAGAATGGCACAAGTGAGTCTTTGGGTTGAAAAATCAAAGTACTTATCTGTAGAAAAATGTGGTTAACTTTTGATTTGCATTAGTGAGGAAGTTTTGAATTGTTTTCCCTTATAGCCAAGACTTCAAAAAAAAAAGCTTTCAAGAGGGAAAATCTTCATCATTGTTGTTTGGTGTGTCATGATAATGAATGTCTGTCGGATTCAATTTCTGTTTTGTTTTTTCTTTTGTCTTTAGTGTCATATAACTATTTACACATGCATGTGATGCCACTGAAGCATACATAATTTTCCAATTCATATTTATAAAATGTAACTACCCTAAATGTTTTTAAAAACCCTGATATGACTGCCTGTGTTTCTTATCCTATCCAACCACTTTGAGCACAAGTTATTGCATTCCCAGATCTCTGCAATTGACTGTGAGTCCAACCTTATTTTTAGCCGTAGAACTCTTGCAAAACTACAAAAGTAAGATCCAAGAAGTTGAATTATCCTTCAAGTGCTGGTAACATAATGGCACAACTGTCAGACTGTGTTTGTCGTTTTATTATGCACTCTTCAGTTTAATGTTCGCTCACATTAAAAGTGACATCAGTGAGAACACAAACAAATAACACATAACACGCTGACATTTGTGATCACACGGCATCCTCGTCAGAGTCGCACTAAACCAATCACCGTGTTGCGCTGCAGTTAAATTAGCTTGAGGTCATTCAGTGAGTTAAAGGAATATGTCAGCCCCACCCTTGCAGTGTACATGACTTTTATGGTATTTAACATAACACAAAACATGATTACGCAAGATTGTGTGACATCATTGTGCACAGGCGTGGGACTCGCAGCTTTGGAGATCGTACAAGCTCCGTGAAGCCGCTCTGACGGGCAAGTCTTCATGGAGGTAGCCGCACCGCAGGTCTGACCACTGCCGGAAAACTCGAGGAGTTACAGTAAAGAGCTTCGAGTTTAATACGTGAATGTTGCCACACACACATGGGGTTAGCGCAGCTCCTAGGGTGGCTCGAAAGACTTTTGCTAAATCTCATAAAACGGGCAGCCAAATAAACAGCACTGAACCAATGCATAAACAAACAAACAGATTCCTATTAAGAAAGGAATTAAGGAAACTAGCTAAGTGACTGCAGCCTCTGTGGAGGAGAAAGCATGCAGCCGACCAGCCCGAGCTCTGAGAGTGTGTCTCTGTGCATCTGAGAGTGTTTATGGACTGGCTCTAAGTGGAAGTCATTATGGGACGTTTGAGTACACTTGTGCTGATAGCAATGGTTCTGGGTCCACCCAAGGCTTCTAACGTAGGTGGTCCGGGCCTGGGTGGAAGATGAGCGACAGAAGGCAAGAGGGGAAGAGAGGGAGAGAGAGAGAGAGAGAGAGAGAGAGAGAGAGAGAGCAGATGCAAAGAGAAAGGGAGTGATCCAGAGAGAGGAGAAAGAGAGAGAACCAGAGAGTTTGGCCTCCACCCTTCCGCGACTATTTGCCTCTGCTGCAGATGTGGTTGTAAGGAAGGGAGGGGAAAAAAAAATCTCCATAAAGTTATAATTATCCACATGAATGCAGACCAAATTCTGGAAAACTGCAAACACACACACACACACACACACACACACACACATGCGGGTCACACACTCATTATCCACGTTCGTCACACGCTGTTTTGCAAAGAATGGTTTTACCTTTGCACATTTTACCTTTCGTTTAGGAGTACGGGGGAATTGTGCAACATAGTATATATGAAGCCCTGTCATAAAAGTACAATGAGGCTGGGAGAATGCTAACACGCACACAAAGAGCAGAGAACCTGTAAGTTCAGTCCCCACATTGCCTTGAGGCAAAAGCAAATCTAAGGTTCTTTGTGCATTATGAGAAAAACCTGCTGTTTCCGAAGTTGCACGGCGGAGACAGTGTGCAGCACACTGCCCCGATACAAGCGGCAACCATTTCACGAGCGGTCACAATATGTTTACTGTTGCATGCCTGCAACTGGTTTGCATCAGCTAAGTTTACTCAACAGTATATTTCACCTCGGGACATTTGTAGAGATAACCAAATAAACCTTTCAAGGCAGGAATATTCCCTAGAGCTGGCAGGTTCAAAGCGAAGCCCCTGACGGCCCCTGAGCAGCGCGCGGTGGGTGCCTGCACTCAGGCTGGACATGTTTTACTGAGGTCTCACTGGTCACTGAGTCACGGCGGTGTAATGGGGAACAGGAAGTACATTTACCATCGAAAAAAAAGAAGTACATGAGGGTGGTGGGATGGAGGGCAGTTTTCCTTGTGGGGCGGCGGCGGCGGCGGCGGCGGTGGAGAGAGGGGGAAGCGTCAGCCAGCCGCAGCAGCAGCAGCAGCAGCCACCCCAGCTTTGACACTTCGCCCAGAAGAGCACACTGAGAATTCAAACATCGTCTCTCAGATGTTCCACTTCCTCTTGTAAATTGCAGGAATTCTTTCATGTTACAAGTGCTTTTGTTTTTTACGGCCTCGGCCCTGGAGAGTGGCTCTGCAGAGCCCCACAGCTCGCAAATGTCTCCACCCGGATGGCCGCCACAGGATTTGAGACCAGTGTGTGTGTATCCATGTACGTATGTGCAAACAGACTGAGGGCATGAAGGGAAAGAGAGAGAGGGAGGGAGGAGGTGAGTGTGTGGGCATATCCCTTCCTCCCTAGCCACTGCATTCATCACTTTGTTATCCCAGCTGCAGACTAAACCACAGTGTGGTGCATCCCTTTTGAAAGGTCAACATGATAAGAATTCCAGGATTGAAGTGGCACAGCCCACGTTTCCTTGGCACATGGTCTACTTCCTCCTGAGGCCGGCCTGCGTGGTGGACTGTGACAGGACTCTTGTGGTCGGCTCAGTCACTCCCCAAACACATCAGCTCCCGCGCGATCGTGTCAGCGATAGGGTGCCCTGGCACCCAGACTGTGATGTCATCCTGTGACACACAGGAGAGGGAAGAGCCCTGTCTGGCCTTGGCAAATGGTCGTCTGGGTCCCCAAAACATCTAATTAGGATAGCGTATACATGCGTCAACGTGACGACAGCCGTGAACCGCCAGAACGGGCGGAGATGATACCAGCTGGCCGAGCTGCAATCAACAGAGGCGAAAAATACACAAACCTCTTCAAAAATAAGTGAATGTCAAAAATGAAATACCAACTTGAACGGCATCCAAATCCACATCAGGGGAACGTACACTAACATTTAAACAACGAGATTCTGCAGCCTTCTCCCACTTTTGGGATTTCCTAAACTTACTGACCTAAGCCATTTTGTGTTTTGGCATCTTCTCCCCAACAGAATCCATCATATGTCCCACAGACAGCTATGGCCAGACAACTGCCAGATGGCATATCTATTTGCTCCTCTTTAACTCTCGTCCATACACCAGATAGATAGATGCAGGCCGGCAGAGAGAGGAGCTTTGGCACAGCACTAAAACGGCTGTGCGGTGAATTTGCTCTCTGGATTTTATGCACTTGAGTTCAGAGAAACGACGGCTTGATTCAGTTCCAGGCAAACAGGTGGGACCGTGTCAAAGGTGATCTGAGGGCAGACTGACGTATGGCTCTCTCTCTCTCTCGCTCTTGCTCTCCGCTATTCTCTTCTTTGTTGGACTTTGCCGTTCTCTCTAGTTTCTTCTCCTGTGTGCCAGTGCACCTGTGCTCAGCGGGGGTTCAGAAACGAAAGGCATTAACACAGACTTCCAGAAACTCTGCTTTCATGATTGATCTTTCAACCAAGTCATTTGTAAAACTTGTAAGGAGTACAGTGCATGCGTGCGTGCGTGTGTGTGTGCGTGCGTGTGTGCGTGTGTGTGTGTGTGTGTGTGTTGTGGACATGTGTGTCTTCTTGGCAGTGCATGTGAAAAAGCTGGGTGCTGGAATCCATCCACTGCCAACTACCCAAACACAATAAATCAAAACAGGTGTTTCAATATGTCGACTGCTGTAACATGAAGGCCAGACGCTTGCCAGGCCATTCCTTTCCCCTCCGCTCTCTAAATCAAAAAACAGAAGACCGAGATGAAGTAAAGGTTTCAAAGACGATGCCTTAAATGGCAGCCTCCAGGTCTGATTCTCTCGTAAGTTTTAACTACAGAGCAGAAATGCAAAAGCTGAACAGATAAATCGATAGAAGCCTTTGAAACGAAGAAGCTACAGCAAAAGTTTGACAGCTGGCGACCCCTCTGAAGAGACATGAAATATACTCACCAACTCAGCAACAAAATCTGTTTGTATTTTTGTGGTTGAAGGAAGTAAAGCGATGAGTCATATGATTTTTTTCAGACCCAGTAAGCAACGCTTTTTTTTTTTTCACTGTGGACAGAGACCAACGAATGGAGGACACAAATGTAGGCTTGACAGAGTTTGCCGAGAGGGGAAAGCCATGGGTGTGAACTGTGACCTCCCAGCTGTGTTGTTTGGAAGTTTACTTCTTCTTGTTGGATGAATGAGCATGACACAATCTTTTATATGGATTCACTCTGGAGTTTGAAACAAGTCTGCAGTGGTGCGTATCAATGGTGCCTCCTCTGAATTCAACTCTGAATCTGGGAAAAAAAAACGGCACCTCCCCGACTAGCTCCTTTGCCTCTTCACTTACATACAGTATAGCAAGTGATCACGACAAAGGTATCATGATGTTGAATCTTTGTAAGAAAAGAACTGTATACATATGTATTTGAGTCACAGTTACAGTGTAACAGTACAGTTACTTTGAGCAATGTCCTTATTGGGGATGTTTTGAGGCTTCCCATACTTAATGAACGTGTGCACCTGTAGACCAAAAGAATTCCGCTCTGTTTGGTGGTGGAGCTGAATGCTGGAGATGCTGTTCCATTAGGTCTCCATGGGTCTTCACAGGAATTGCAAAATGAAAATAATGTAAAGTGTGTTAAAGGTGTCTGAACTTGCAGAGAATACCCACCTGAATTTTGAGCTCCTCTTGGCTTTATGGAACTCTAAAGCGAGTTTCAGCTCATCGTTTGACCCGCAAACTCTCGTGGTTCGTTCTGGCAATAGTGTCGTTTCTGGCGAGCAGCTGCTCTCAGCGAAAAAGCAATAAAAAAAATCCAAAGCACACCAACTGCTCAGCACCAAACGGCAGACAGGTACAGTTAGTGACCAGCTGGCAAACATAGTGGAGTATTTAGATGCTAGATATTTTCGCTCGGGAGTTGGTGGAGACCAAAAATAGAGCTAAAAGAGAGTGGATTTTGGATTTACATTCACCAGGTGATCAGACACAAGTCCAAATGAAATATGATATTGTTCTGTAACTGCTGGATGTGTAAATAAGCAGCTGATTAAATTATCAACCAATGTCAATGTTGCATCCACAACTTGTTCCTCCGCCCCCCCAAAATTGTTTCTGCTGCCCCAAGTAACCAAGTCTATTTGCACTAAGTCCACCCACCAGCCATCTGTCTGAAGATTTCTCACCACATTTGCAGAAAAGGAATCTTCAGCAATAAATCTGGGAGGGTCAATCGGCGCTATATAACGTCTTATTCTGGTGAAGACATGACATGCTGTGATTTAGAAATTGCTGCCAAACAGCTATTTGGCGCAAGTGTGGCAATGGCAGACAAAGAGAAGGCAGCACTATGATCATGCATTACAGCGTGTCTGCCCGCAGCCCTGGAAAAAGAAAATCCCGCTGCCAGCATGTACTGCAGGTCAGTCCTCTGCGGATATTTACTGCCCGTCTTTTCACAACAGTTTATCAGCCAAGCCACTGAGACATTAAACAAGACCTCCTGTTAAATCTAATTTCGAGGTGCTCAGCAGGTACCTTTCAACAGAGCCTACAATATTTACTTTTGTTTATGTCAGCTAAACCCACGTCTTCCTTCCACGTGTCTTTCCTTCCCTGTACTTCATCTCATCATGTTTGCCTTTCCCCGAAGGCTACAGCACGCATCTCCTTCTTTTCTTTTCTTTTCGTTTCCTTCTAGTTTGACTTTCTTTGTATGATCTGGACTGAATAATGTCCAACTGATGAAAGCTTCACAAAATGTTAACAAGCACTAATTTGACGTAAAGTACCAGATCCTGTCAAACTGTTGAGCAAACTGTTGAGCGCTGCAGTCAAAACTTCAGCTGCGGCTTACATCCTGGATACACGATCCTTTTGCCCAAGCCCCATGATCCGTCCACCCATCTATTCATACATCCCTCTATTCATCCATGTGCCATCCATTCATTTCCTTTCCTCCCATTTTTCTCGCTGCCACATGCAAAGTCTTGAAATGTGTCTCTCTCTGGTTTGAGGCCGAGCAGCAGGACAGGTTTCCCAACCTAAAAACACAAATTGTTCTTCTGCGTATTGCAGGCTGTTATGAAGCTGTTACAATTACTTCTATCGATTGTTTTACACAGGTATGATGATTTTCACTTCCCGTCTTGCTCTCTTAGTCTCTCACTCCCTCCTTCTTCCACTCATCCTTGATTTGATAGCAGCCTTTGCTTGTAAGAGTTACAGTACCCAGCCCATAATGCACTCCAGACGGCCTGACTTCCTAATGACTGGTTGTGCTCCAAGCCTTTCCGGGCACGGCTGTGGCCGCGAGCCCCATACAAACACACACAAACGCACGCACACACATGTACACATACACACACACTCCCCACGTGTTGACCAGTCAAACGGAGGGCCTTAGTCATGTGTCTGTCTTTACACTGTTGTCATCCTGTCCCCATGCATGTTCTGTACCTGTCCCCTTCAGAACAAACTCACCACATCACCCAGAAACCTCCATCTGTCTTCTCCGCCTTCTCTTGTTATTGAAATATCTTGAATGGAAGGCTGGTAACATGGAGGCCAACATGTGGTAGGAGCTAGTGTGAACCCCAGGCAACATGTGCCGTGTGTACCCAGACATAAAGGACAAATTAATGCGAGTGCTTTGGAAAAGTTGTATCCGATAGAGCATTTCATGTCTTCATAAGGATGCTATTCTTCTTCTACCTTTCCCTCAGATTTTTGCAGGACACAAGAACCAAAACAGAAACAAAATAACAGTCCACTGCAGCTCATTCCGCTAGTGGTCTTCTCTTTTCTAGATATAGCACCAGCTCACCAGGGGTTTAGTGCATTACCAAGGCAACGGGTCTATTTCTTTGGTGTGACTCTTCCTCTCCTCTTGAGCAGTTTCATGGTTTTTTCCTCTCCCTTCCATGTCTTCACAGGGTCCAGTCATGGAGTGACAAAATGCCACAAAAGAGGAGCTGTGGAAGATCACAGAGGGCAGACTTGCGAAGTTTCATCATAGTGCGAAAATAAGAGACATACGTTTATAATCAAATGTTGGATAAAAGTCATTATTGTCAAAGTCCTACATATCAGCAATGAAATCCAATCATTAAAGCAACAATCAAACGTGTTGGTCCTCGGGATGGAGCCTGAGGTCCTCTTATTCTCAGGAAAAACTCCTAATAAAACAAATGCGTGTTGCCAGATTTGTTTGCTTGTCTATCACCGGCCTAGTTTCTGGTTTGAATACATAGTGAACGGGATTTTTCCGCACAGGGAGAGGTAATAATATCTGGAGTACATAATCAGTATTCACTTACACAGCCAGGCTGTCCCCCAGGGCTCATGGCTGCAGGCTTTGCTGCCATATGTTAATGATCTCACTCTTGAATGCCCCAACGTCCACAGCTAAATGTATACAGTTGTGTATGTTCATGCCAAGAGCAACAAACAGCCTCTTGACAATCACTCGCAAAGGAGGGAGTGTCAGAGTTTATTCATGCTCAGACCTAAATCTGGGGGAAAGAGCTGGCTTATTTTCTTTCGTCACTGGCTTGGGTGTGCAAATACACACCGATACACTGGTGGTTGAAACAATGCTGCTCCGTTATTTGAAAATCCGCCCAGGATTTGGAAATGTCAGGCTGCATATGCGGTGATATTAACAGCCTTACCGTCGCAAGTTGATGAATCTGTTCTTACGGTGATACTTCTGTGCTGACATTAATGGTGTTATTCATCTCTCTACTCTGCCCTCCACCCTCCTTCATCTCCAGGTGGCTCGGGACCGGCTGAGGGCCCTGCTCGTCCACTGAAATGAACAATGTTGCTTTTGGCTGAAGCAAAAAACCCGAATTGTAAACCAGGTCTCCTGTCTTAGATATGGAAGTGATGCTGGGTGGCCTCAACACACCAGAACACAGTATACTGTTCACGCACCTGAGGAAGCATGCTGTTTTACCGTCTCCAGATTAACACATGGACACACACACACACACACACACACACGCACACACGGATACACACACAAAGGGCAGGTTGTGCTGTTGCATCCGGCCACCAGAGGGTGCAGACAATGTGCCCCCATCACTCCCGGCTTCAACCCGAGATTCCTTCAGGGACGAATGAAAGAGCCTCCGGAGGTTGGATCGGCAAAATGAGCCAACCAGACAACAATGAGCTGTGTCAGGATACACACACACACATCACATGTTCAAAGATATGACACACTCTATATCTGTTTGAAGATGCGCTGGAAGATATGAGCCTTTTCAAACAAGCTCGACCTGCTTTTTTTTATTTCCCCTTTCTCAAATCTTTTTTTTTTTTTTTTGTCTTCACACACAAATGGCACGCACACACCACTCCACTGGAGATCTGGGAAAGCAGCAGCTTCACATTTGTAACCATTCTGGTGAAGCCACCCTCCCGTCAACCCAAGTGAAACACAAAAGGCCTGCGATTATTTCTTTCCTCTCTTGTCTTTTACTCTATATATTGCTCTATTGCAGTGTATAGTTACAAAACAAAGGCTCGTTTCTTCTTCTTCTTATTATTATTATTATGAAGCCCTAAAAAAAAGGGGCTAAACTGGGTAGAGATATGTAGATCACGTCCATGAGACGTAAATTATCTGTGACAGACACTTCCCAAATTTCCCAGACTCAGTTGGACAAACTGGTACCAAGGGGCTCTTTTGATTCGCTCCGTGTTCCTGTTTTGATGTTTTGCAAACCTTGAACACTCTTTCTGTGATATTTCCAACATTTGTTTCACATTTGACTGTCTGCGAACCATGCGAACATCTGCTCGTGCCCTGAGAGAAAGTTTTGCGAGCACTGATGTGTCAGCAGCTCTGAATTTTACCCCGAGTAGAGTCATGCAAACACACACACACACACACACACACACACACGTATAATTACGCACACAGGAACACAATACTGTTGCACATTACTCCTGCCCTCCGGCACATACACGGGAGCGCTAGCACATACGCATCATGCGGCAGCACACACCATCTCTCTGCATCCAACTTCGCAAAAAGCCACAAGAGACACAGAGCACCAGTGTAAGACAACAACGCCAACCCGCTCCAGTGGTCTCCTCCACCATCGGATCTTGATAACCTCTGAGGCCCTTGTTAGCTCAGAGCAGAACCAGACAGCCACTTTAAAATACACGCACGCACACACACACACACACACACACACACATCACAAATATCCCACCCCCAGCGTCCCTAACTGTGGCTGACACATCAAAGGGCCGTGTCCGAGGAGGGAAGTCAGGGAGGGTCTGGGGAATCATGGGAGACAAAGGAAGCGATTAAGAGATAAGGATCAGTCTAAGATATGACATTTCATCCTGGGCAGATCCGGTAGACACACTCGATTCAGGGAAGGGTATGTGGCAGCAGAAGGGAGGAGGGAGACACGGAGGAGGGTCGGAGCGGCAGGGTCTCTCGCTGTTCCGGCCCTTCTTTGCACATTTCCCACTTCCGTATGTACGAAATCGCCTGCTTTTCTACAAAACTCCTCAAAATGGAGTCCGTTAACTTCTAATTCCGGGGTCCAGCTCACCCAAGTCCCCCACCGCCTGCTTATACACACACTTCAAATAAGAAAAAGAAAAAAGCCAGACAACAAGGTAGAGCAACTTCAAAGGAGAGCCGTGCGTTAGAGCCGCTCCCTCAACGTATATGTACAACGCGCAGCCATCACTCCGGCACAAGAACCTGCACTGTTGCGTATTTGCTGCCGGGTTGCACATTTTCCTTGACCTCTCTGCCAAAAACACCCAAAGTTTCCTCATTTTATTCCAGCATTCAGCGACACAAAAGGAGCGAATGCGAAAAAACGTCCTCATTGTGGGCCTAATTGCCCCGGGGTCGCGTTACATCTCCGGTTTCGCCTTGTTGCTTTCAAACTGTAGGCCGCAGGCCTGAGGCACAATCCACCTGCCTCTCACATGAGCCACACAAAGGGTCAGCGTATGAACACAGAGGGAGTCTGTTGGCAAATAAACACTGAGATCTAACTGCGGCCGCTCACCGACCAAACACCGGTTCTCTTCTCAGACATTCATGCACCTGAATGGGCGACGCAGCCAGGAGCTGAAATAGGCTTCTGTAACTAACCGGAGCAAAACAATGAGCTGTCACCAGATGACACCCTACTGTATATCAAGCATTTATCGTGCTGAAAGATAAATGAGTGTTTCATAGGGAAGGGAATGGGGGAACGAGATTGAGCAGTTGTACATAAACAGCTTTGTCTAATTACAGGAGGCCTTTTTACAATGTCTCAGTTTGCCAGAAGCTTCAGGGCGGTGGAGATTGTTAAATGAACTGAGTGATACTCACTTTACTCACTGTCTTTAATTTCCTGCCATATGCGCAAATAAAGACAAGGATGTAAAAAGAATGTGTGACCCCTTCATGTTGCCACTTTTTTACCACAGGCCAGAAAACAAACTGCCTGCGGGGCAATAAACATTTATATGAAAAACGATATTATCGAATTGCTGCTTCCATATGTTTCCATAAACCCTCATATTTGTATATTTGAGTAGATGGATTTTTGTTTAACTCTGCCTCATGAAAAGTGCTTATATTTTTGATGGAAAAAAGAAGTTCCTGCACAATAATTCCAAAAACCAGAAATTTATTTAAATAGATTCTAATCCTAAAATGTTTGAAAGGTCGGTAAAAGTGTTTAAGAGAAGTTACAGTACTCCCATTTTTTAATACAATAGGATTATTAATGTGTAATAATCCAGTTAGTAAACTTGATAGATCAGAATTGTTAACAATTCAGGTGGTATAAAATGAAAACTCATTTAAATTGGGGCAAAGACAATATATATATATATATATATATATATATATATATATATATATATATATATATATATATATATATATATTTCAAAAATAGCATTATCTCATATTTTTTTCAGACCTTGTGGTATCAATATGAAGAGTAAATAAGTAGCGTTACTCTCAAATAAAATAGAAGGAGGCCCCTGCACAGCAGTAGAGAAGTTGCCTTATAATGAAAATGATGTTGTAAAATTAACTTTTAAAAAAGAAATGCTCTGCAGCCCATTGAAGGGAAGATGAATTGCTGTCAGTGAGTTGGCGTGGTGCTGGAGAGCCAGCCAGCACACCTGTTCAGTGGGAGATGTGAGGCAGGGGGCTCTAAATACAGGCCAGAGGAGCGTCGGGGGGCCGGGCCGTCCAGCAGCCATCTTTTCATTAGCCGTATCTAATGAAACTGCACAGGGCCCGAGGAAGAAAGGCCTACTGCAGGGACACCCTGCCCTGCCCGAAATTACTCCAGAGACTCGCCCACAAAAGAAGCATTCCGTCCACACAGCGACAGTGGCACTTGACACCAAATTTTAAACCCGCAGGTTGTTTTCTCCGACAAGTGGAAATTTCCACTGCGATCCCTTTCCCAGTCGGAGAGAGGCCCGGTGAGAGAAACGACTGCGGAGGGGGGTTTAATCACACAGTCGGCGAGTAACCCCGACTACACACGGACTCACACACCCCATGCCCCCGACCCTCCATTCCGGTGAGCTTTGTTTGGGAACAGTTGTCAAGATGGAAATATCCGATACTCTTTCTAATCACTCAGGCAGCAATTACTGTTATTAAGCTTTCTTTGAGAGGCCGTCATTGTTTTTCTTCCAACACCACTGACAGACACCAGGGGTGTTAACAGCCTGAAACGGAGCGAGCAACTGCAAGTTTGTGACTCTGCACATGCACTTAAATGTGCACATGAATGCAAGCACACACACACACACACACACACACACACACACACACACACACACACTTTAGGTTAAAAAAGGCTGACATAGGGGTGAGAATGACCAAATCCCTAACAACTGTCACTCAAAATCACTGTTGACTTGTTTGAGCAACGGACGTGCGTTTTTGTCCTTATAGCTACCAGTTACCAAACCAGTGCAAAAAAAATAATCAATTGAATATGGTTCGAAGCCAGGTCCAGACTAGCCAGGGCCTTTCTGTGTGGGTTTTGCTCCGAGTTGTCCGGCTTCCTCCCACAGTCCCAAGACTGGGTTGTTCTAGGGTAAGGTGGATGGGTGTGAATGTGAGTGTGGATGGTTGTTTGTCATCGTATGTTGGCCCTGCGACACGCTGGTGACCTGCCTCGCGCCCAATATCAGCTGGGATTGGCTCCAGCCCCCCCGCGACCCTTAATGATGAAGATAATGGAAGGATTATCTTTGAAAATTTTCAAAATTTTCAAAAAATGTTGATTATAATTCAAAATTCAGGATCAACTTAGCAACTGTTGCTTGCTTTTATGTTGAGTTCACCTGTGCCTGAACCCTCAGAACGAACACTGTTACCTATGACTACCTGTACTGTAAACAGTGTGTGTGTGTGTGTGTGTGTGTGTGTGTGTGCCAGTGACCCGAGGTCAAAGTATTCCATCGATGACAGCCTTATCCCCCTAAACGCATGGCGGAGCGGCCCGGCTGCCATGTGCCAGTGCAGAGGTGTGTGTGATGAGTGGAGATGAGTCACAGACTGGGTTGAGAGGAGGTGTCACACAGATAACCCTTACAGATGGACAGCGGGAAGGGTCTAAGGTTTCAGACCTGTGTGTGTGCGTCAGTGTAAAAATGATATACCCTGGGAAAAAAAAAAAAAAAAGACTTTAAGGAAGAATGTGCGTGTGTGTGTGTGTGGAAGTATGAGTGGGAGAGTGAAACGAGAGGCCCTGACCTCGAGCAGCACTGACATGAGCTATCATCGCGATAGCCCCGACTGATTCCCCACAAAAGAGGGGGAACACACATTCTCTCCTCCAGAATCACTGACGTTTTGTTTTTTCTCTTCAGTGTCAAGTCACCCAAACCACAAACGACTTTCTTACCTCACCATGCACATAGTTTTGGTCTCATCTGTGGAAGTTCGCAGACCTCAGCCATCACCACGAATTAAGAGGAGGTGAATGGACTTTAATTTGTGCCGTTCGAGACATTTAAAAGTGACATTTGAAAAGTCTTTGTTTGCAGAGACGATACCTGAGCCACCCAGGATGATTCCAACACCTTGCTTTGGACTTGTGAACTTCTTTTTATGTGTAGCTCCAAACTTTGACAAACAACAAAGTTTTTTTCATCGCTCCCGTTGTCTGCTAATGATCTCTGTTCTGTTGTGTCTGATCACTTAACTTTGGTTTTAATTCAACTGAGCGCACATCATTTAGACATGTTCTGGTTTGTGCTGTCCGTCGGCTGGACAAGTGGTGATTTAATTCATGAGCTGCTGCTCAAATAACAAAACATTTGCCCGTGATAACAGCAGTACAGTAGGTGAGAGCATGGTTGGAATGTTCAAACAGAAAGCGAGTTTTTAAAAACAACAATTTTTTTGTAAACTTGGTAGTTGAGACAAGAGTTTTCCAGCTCCATTTTGAAGAATGAAAAAATTATGGATAAGTGTGAAGGAGAACTAAAGAGAAAAGAAGCATTTCATACACATGTGTGTGTGTGTGTGTGTGTGCACATTAGTGGAATTGGTTGAGTAACGGATTTGCGGCACAACAGAAAAGTAGTAGGCAACAATTATGATTATCGTTTGTTTTAAGCAAGAAAATAAGACAGATTTTTGCTCTTTCCAGCTTCTCATATTGTTTTGCTTGTTTTGGTTTTATGTGACTTTATAATTAATGTCTTTGAGTGTTGGACTGTTGGTCTCTCAAAAAAAACAAATTTCACCATCGGTTTTACAACTTGCTGAAGCATTTTTCTCTATTTTATTTAATTTGTTTATGTTTCATTGACTGACGTGGTATATTCAGGCACAGACAGGCTCCAAAAACTGTGAACTATCCCTTTACTTTTACTGAACTTTCTGGGACTTTCATGTATATATGAAGTTTCTACGGTGTTTTTGTGACACGTGACTCACCTGAAAACCTGAAACACGAAAACACTGAGATAAATTTAGATCTCTTACATCTGAGGTTTAAAAAAAAAAAAGAAAAAAAAAAAAGAAAGGATGATTTCAGTAACTCGAGGTGTAAGTGCATCCACTCACAAATGGCAAAGCCAGCGAGGATCATCTTTCTTTGTTCCTGCGGAGAGGTTTACTGTCTATAAACACTCGGCTTTTACGGCGGAACGTCCAAATAAAAAGCCTTTTGAAGACTTCACCCAGTCAATTAGTCAAGCAGTGTCAATAGACCCGCTGCATAATGACTCACCTGTAATTGCGTGAGAACGAGCACTTACAGGAGACCGAGTGGCACGTCACATAGGCATGACAAAGCCCTCAATCTGTTTTTTCAGGACTCATTCTGTAATTGACCCCCCCCCCCCCCCCCCCCCCCCCCCCCCCCCCCCCCCCCCCCCCCCACACACACACACACACACCTTCCCTCCCCCACACTGACATTTAAGTTCTTGAGTTGCCAACAATCACGTGGCCGATGACGCCGGGTGGAGAGCTCGAGCACAGACCTTCAAGGGCTCGACTCGGAGCAGGTTGGTGGTGAGCGTAAATGACAGGCTCACTGGGCGTGCTGAGCTTATATAAACGTCCTTCCCCGGGCCTTTTAATAAACATGCAGCCTCTCTTTGTGTAGGGTAGTGGGATAATGAACGGACAATTACCACAACTGGCTGATGTTATCTCAACTCGGTTCAGAGGGGAGGAACAGTTGAAATGTTGTAACTGCTCTGTCAAGCTGCTGAAAAGTCACCCCCCCCCCCCCCCAAATATGTCTTTGTGGACACACACACACATACGTTTACCTCCAACCTCACTGCAGCCCCTTCGCCTCCGCCTTCAGCCACTTCAAAATGAAATTCTTCTCTGTCTTCTCCTTACGAAGCACTCTCCCTAATTCTTCACGCTGATATGTGGCACATCAAAGAGAAGCCCGGCGGCCATCGGACGGCCTGAGGGGGGCCGCACATGCTCCGCTCCGAGAGAGAACTACCTGACTTGTCATTAGAGGAAATCGACTTGTCATCCATAATTTATTCCACTCAACCTACTACTTAAATATCTTTCTAGTTAAATTAGTTTTTGGGTTTTTTTGCGAGACAGACCGTTCGGTAGTTCAAAAGTTGGCTTTGTGCCTAAAACCAAAAGAGGGATTAAATCACCACGCGTCCAATGGTTCACCTCTGAGACACGATGATGTACAGGGCACCGTCTGCAAAACAATTCACAGCAAATGCCCCCCCCCCCCCCTCAGCAGTTCAAAGGAGACGCTCTCTCCAAACATTATCATATAATTTGGGCCAGCCGTCAGCTTGTAAATAAGTGATGTAGAAGCCTATTGTGTGATGGGGCACAGGTTGGAGACAGGCGTCTTTGCTCTGCCGGCATGAGCCGCTGAAGACAAAGGCAGGAGACAGAGCGTCTAACCTTTGATTCTTCTGAGGACTCAGCCGTCTTGTGTCAGGGCAGGACGCATCGGCCACAATCATGCCCCCAATGTGGGGACGTCAGGAACAATAGAATCACCCTCCCACAGTCGGGCCCAACAACCCGCCCCGACTGCAATTGGATTAGCGAGTGTCCAACCACCACATGTTAGTCAGATTGACATAAAAGTGAAATATGAGAACAATAAGGCCTTCGGTCAAAGGGGGAACAAGCTTTGAAATGGCGTAGCGTTTCGGCAGCAGCTCCTGTTCCTGAAAAACCGAGAGAAATCTAATCACAGGACGATCATTTCTTCACTTTGGTGAAATGTGAATCATTCAAAGCTGGTGAGATGCCAAATAATAAACCAAACATTCTTTTATTTGGGAAAGACAGAGCATCCGGAAGATCTCTCTGCTGTTATCTTTCATCATTCTTTTTAGCTAAATGTTGACTTGAACACATTAAAAGGCCACC
Organism: Scophthalmus maximus; assembly: GCF_022379125.1. Taxonomy (NCBI): domain Eukaryota; kingdom Metazoa; phylum Chordata; class Actinopteri; order Pleuronectiformes; family Scophthalmidae; genus Scophthalmus; species Scophthalmus maximus. Next base: position 7,728,056 of record NC_061529.1, read on the forward strand.
AGAATAAACAGGTTTATAAATTTAAATCCAGATTCATCCAAAACAGAAATGTACTTTTCTGTTACAATCCCCCTTATAGTAGATAGTTATGACATATATTTTACAAAATGATAAAATTTATGTGGTTTTGAGGGACTAATTAAAACCATCAGCCTGATTCATCTAGTAACTTCAGTTCACATATGTGATTATTTCAACTCATTACATTGAGAGAAAAAAATGGCGTTTCATGCAGTGCTCTAATTTAGGCAAATGCACCAAGTGTGTGTCTTGTCATCCGGTTGAACGTATTATTGGAAGCAATTCATGTTTTTTATTTTTTTACTCCAAAATGTATATATATATGAAAGCAATAAATATTACAAGTAAATAAACTTTACTTTTTAGATTGTTTTTACTATTTTCTCAATAAAAAACTTATACAATCTAATGTACATTATGAAAAGTTGTACAGCTTTTTATGTTTAAAATAAGGACTCAATTTATTTTTAATATGTAGATATAAATATATATATATAGATATATATATATATATTTTGTCAAAATATATGATCATATTGTCAAAGAAACAAAGAAAGTGAGACAAACATACACCTCAACATAAAAGTTATAAATAAGGGTCCAAGTGAACATTTTTGGGAGTAAAGACCTTCTGATTTTTTTTTTTAGCGTCTATGTTGCTTTTTTTTTCAAGTCACTAGTCCAAGTCCAAGTTGTGGTTAGTTTGTGTGTTAGCGGCAGCCGCAGCCCTCCACTACCATTTCCTGATAGTTCTTTAGGACCACCTTGTCATGTTCGTCCAGGTAGAGCATGGAGATGGCGCTGAGCTCTGTTGGCACGCAGCAGGCCTTGGGAATGTTGTTGTTCACGGAGTTCACCAGTGTCTGAACAATGGCGTGGTTGGTCGAGTTCAGATGATCTGCCAGGGGAAAGGGGCATTCCCCGTGGCAGTAATAAGCCTGGTAACCAGGGGGCGCCACTATCCAGTCATTCCAGCCTACATCGCTGAAGTCAACGTACAGCGCGTGGCGCCGGCAGTTGCGGTTGCGCTTGCGGCCCCGTTGCTTGGGACTGCGCTTGGTCCGGCGGGTCAGCGGGTGACCCTTCCCGTCGTGGCCAAAGGTAACCAGGAGGGGGCGTAGCTGCTCCCAGTCCTCACCGGGCTCCTGGTGTAGTGAGCGGCTGGTGCGGACGTGTCGGCCCTGGTGACGCGGCGTTTGGTTGAGGTGCAGGACCTCCACGGCCAGCCCGTAGTTTGGGAGGCGCTCCCGAGTCCAGCGCAGCACGGCAGGGCTGACGTCGAAGCTCTCCCACTGTGACGCGTTGTGGCGCACAATCCGCGTGTCCAGGAGCTGCGTGATCAGCTGCCCTGGCCGCGGGGGCTTCAGCACCTCGTACACGTTTATCCGGTGGAGCCCCTGCTCACCTGAGAGCGCGTCGGCGACGGCCTCGTCAATCTGATGACGGTAGAGCCTCAGTTCGGCCGAGGAGAGCAGCTCCTCGTCCGGGACGCTGCTGAGGTTGAAGAGGAAGCGGAGGGGCGTGGTCTCTCCGTCGTCCAGCTCGTGCACCTTTTCCATGTGCTCTGTATAATGAGCAAGAGGAGAAATGTGGGATGTTTGCTTAAGCACATAATTCCAATACATTGTGCAGAAAATGTCTGTATGTGTCTTAAATGTGTCTTGACAGTAACCACAGGTAAAACTGTTAATCTCCTTGAGCCGTGCTAACCTCACGTTTCCACACTCGAACATGCTTCTACCCAGCGGAGTCACACTCTCCGAGGCTTCTGCACAGCCCGACAATGTACATATACATCGTCCACGCTCCCTTATCTGTCTATAAGGATTATCCAGCGCTTCTCTCATTGCCTTTCTCTGAGCACTTTGCTGCAACATGCATTACGAGGAGGGTGGTGATTAACGTACCGCGGCTACAGTATAAACACAGTGCAGGCTCGCCGTTCCGCGCTCAGTCTGCAGATTTCTGGCAAGATCACCATTGTTGGGGAAAGGAATGTTGTGTCTACTACTTTCCTGCTCAATCCACCCCTGTTATTTCACACCCAGGCCCTAATCTCGCGCAGGTGGTTCTCATTATTAGGAGCTGCTGTGTTTTTGATTAGCTCCGCAGTTTGTTCACTTAAGACATTTATCATTTTCAATGTGAATAATCATTAAGGAGCCAGACGACACAGTCGAATCTCGTCAAACCGAGGGGCCACGGGGGGGGGGGGGGGGGGGGTCTTATGAGGGAATGCGGCGGGATCAAAAATGTCGAATGCCAACGCGTTCGCCTCCTCGTGTGCTGCCTGCCCTGTGTGTTAATTCACAAAGTCGTTTTGATAAAAACAAGGTCACATGGTGTGCGTACCTTCCCACGTCTCCTCACCTCGCTGTCCGCCCGCCGCAGACTGTAATGCCTCACCGTGTTTTGGACGGAGCAGTCAACTGAATCACCCTATCGCACAATGGTGCTTCCATGAAAGCAGGCACTCCTACTCGAAAGACCTCAAAGCGTATTATTAACATAGTTTAGCGGAGGAGAAGGAGGGTAAATGCCTTTGGAGAGCAGTCGAAACACGCGCGCGCGCACGCACGCACTCACATACACATTGCATCACAGGCAGAGGTTCCTCCTCCAGCGGCCGAGCGGCCCTTTCTTCCTCGCTCGCCCCGGTGCGTTACCGTGTTGGTGTGTGTTGGCGTGTGTTACCACGAGCAGTGTGTTTGACAAGCCCCATTACGGCTGACTCATCCCTCCTTCCTCACTCCTCCCCCTCAGGGTGGACATGTTCCGTAGCCCTAAAGCTCCCCGGGTTTCTCAGTTCACTACGCTACAAGGTCACTCGAGACGGCGGGGGTTTTTTGGGGTTTTTTTGAAGCATTTACCCGACGTGTCTCAGTCTGGCTTTCCAACCTCAACGTGCATTTTACAGATCGGTCAACCTGGAGTTTCTCCTGGTCTAATTGAAACGTCTGCAGCTGTCGCTTAAACTAAGCAGATCCAAGTCACAATAAACAGAAACCCTTCTAACATTCCAGTCTTTCTATCACGCCGGCTTCTGAGACTGTTTTTTCCATCCCTCCGGAGAGCTGCAGCGTCTGCTCCCAGCACCCACATTGTTGGCAGTAGGGGCTTTATTTAGAAGGCTGCAGAGTAGCATTAAAGATAATTGCACGTTGAGGAAGGTCCTTCTAAAAGAGCCCTCCATATAAACTGGAGACATGAGAGAGGAGCACACTTCAATTCCAGGCCAAGACGGAGCTTTTTTAAGCCGTGTTCGGCTGGGTGGGGTGAGAAGTGCAAGTCAGTAATATGGAGGTATGCTTTTCTTTCAGCTGCTAACCAAACACGCAGAGTTTTGTCAAATGAGGCTCCTGAGAGCTTGTCTGGCCGATTTTTTTTTTTTGCCCCTCTTCAGACAGTGTTTGGTGACCACATCCTTAGATTCCTTGGTTATGGTGAGATGGGTGGAGGTGCCATAGAATTACGTTTGAAGGGATGTAGGAAATGTTTTTTTGTTGTTGTTTTTTTATAATTCTAAAAAACTTTGCAGTCATCAACTATGCTAATGAAATAAAATACTACTAAAAGAAGGCCTGGCAACAGTGACCTTGATAGTCTAATGCTTCTTTGCTGACATGATGCATCTGTCTTCCGACTAATAAAATATTTTCTCCCCTTTTTTTTTTTACCCCCTTACCTTCATGGTGGAAGCCCCTCACAGTGTTGGCCCGGCTGGCTGACCTCTCTGGGTACTCAAAAGCAATGTCATGCCCTCCAGCCTCCTCGGCCTCCCCCGACTGTAGCCGGTAGAGGTCCAGCAGGTAGCGAGGCACGGTGGTGGAGCGGCTGGGCCGCGGCCGCCGCTTGAGGCCGAACATGTGCAGCAGCGTGGCCTCGAAGTCCCGCAGCAGTTCATGGCTCTGAGCGGCCGAACGACCCTGCAGGCCTGGCACTTTCTTTTTCCCTTCTTCAGGTATCAGACTAGCATGGTTGCTCTCTCCCAGCAGGACTTGGCATATTAAAATGACCATCAGCATTCGATTACCAGGAATCATGATGTCTCTGGGGGGAGCAGCAGATGGCACAAGGGGAAATATTAAGAGAGAGCTGGACAGAGCAAAGAGGGAGAAAACACACAAAAGGAAAACAAGGATGGGAGAGACAGGCCTTCTTTGTAACTGGCAGAAAAAAATTGTTTTGTGGTTTTCTTAACACCCTTTCACCCTGTCCCCACTAAAGGCGACTCAAATTGATTTTTATAGTCCAGTTTGTCGCTGATCAGAACGACCACTTGGAGTTTACCTTTGGCGACATCCTCCATAGGTAAACAACTGCTCCAAGAAGGCATTATTGAATCTTAGAGCCATTCCTATTGACTGCCTCCCTTCCCCCAGTCATCTCCTCCCTTCCCCACTATGATTAGACAAATAAAAGAGGCGGCCCTGGGGTCACAGCAAATTCTTAACTCGATAAGGGGCCACGGTCCTGAGTTTGCTCCAAGTGGCCATGGGGCAAACCCAAGGCTACGTGCCACATATTTAACTTCCTCAAGCACATACATCGTCCATGTTCCGTTCACGGCTCGCTGAACGCCACGTCAATCAGTGACTCGTTGGACGGAGAGGGACCGGGAACAAAATGTGTCACGTGGCCCAAATTGAAATGAAAAGGTCCACTTACTTACCGACAGAAAATAAAGCATGGGAAAACAGTCCATGTTTGTTGGGAGCAGGCAATGGACACGTTTTTCCAGGAAATGTTAGGTGGCGTTGGGCGGCTGCAGGAGAACGTTGGAGTGACCCTGTTCCTGAAAGAGACAGGAGAAAGAAAAATCACACAGGGAAATCATGAGGTGAATGCAATTACAAACACATCAGTCAAAACATCTGTGTAAGTGGGTAAGAGGGAGACCCGGTGTCTCTTTAAGGCTTATCATTTTGGCTCACGGGCTGAGCTAGCTATTTACTGTAACTGGAATGTAAGGAGGTATGTGCCACAACACAAAGAGCAGATCCCTAATGCCTCACACACACAAACACACACACACACACACACACACACACACCTACAGTAAGACAGAGAACACACCTCAACCACTTCAGAAATCGAGCAGAAACCTTCAACGAGAAAAAAAGAAAACATCAGATAACTGCCAGATTCAGCTGGGGGGGGGGGGGAGTCTGAAGCTACCCTCTCATGTTCACACACACACACACACACACACACACACAGACACACACACATACACACACACACACACACACACACACACATACACACACACACACACACACACACACACACACACACACACACACACACACACAGACCAAAGAGCTGATAACACCACTTTGATCAGGAGTGGTAAAATCTATATCCAAAACAAGAGGGCAGTAAGCTCTTAGAAACCATGTCCAAGTGAACTCACTCAACCTTTTCCCTTCCCAAACAAATGAGATCAGCTATTTCAGACAGGGAGTTTGAATAGGTCCATCTCAGAAGGGCCCCATCTCTTAGTAACGCTGCCCCACTTGAGGGATCAAACAGGTTGCAGTGACGCTGATGACAGGCCTTCTGCTCTTTGACATCACTGTCATCAGTCGGAGAGTTGAACCTCCAGCACTGGAGCGTGTTTTTTTTTTTGTTTTGTTCTTTCTTGCAGGGTTAGATTGGGCTCTTAAACTTGATGTAACCACAGCATCGAGGATATGTCCCGGGTATTCGCGCCAGAAGAAAATACGTTTTTATAATTTTGAGAGCAGCATCTGCAAACAGAAACCATGAAAATAAATTGCGTAATAACACAAAAAGATTATTCACAACACTTAACAGTCCTCCTCTTTCTCTGTCAGATTTAACAAGCGCAGCAGTGTGGCTCTAATGACTCAATTCTTTTATACGTCATTTAAATGTGTTAAATGCTGCTGACTCACACTAATAAAATTACCGAGTTTCTGACACAGGGACCACAACAACATCGGCACCATGGAGCAGACATTTTAGCTCCGGAGCGATGTGGGGCTTTGGTCATCGTTTGGAGCCTGTTCTGCTGGAGAGCGCCCAAGCATTACTACACAGTGATGATGCACGGTGTGTGTGTGCGTGTGTGTGTGTGCAATATACATTGTGTATTTGAGTGTGTGTGTGTGTGTGTGAGCATGTCTGGCTTCGTATCTTTGCGATTATCTCGGCCCCTGCATGGCTCACTGTACATGCAATCAAGGACCTTTTCCCTAACTGCATTAGACTTTGACCTCCGATTGACCCCCACCCCCCTACCTCCCAACCCCTTTTGCGGTCATGACACTAGATCCAGTGTGTGCTGAGAAAAGGTGATGTGCAGTGTGTGTGTGTGTGTGTGTGCATGAGCTCAACTGTGTGCAACGCGAGAGTGTCTGTATGCATGGACGGGTGTGTGCCACCACCGCTTGCATGTTTGTGAGAACTGTGGCAAAGAGAGAGGAGGGCTCAGAACATGATCAGCTCTATTACCCAAGGGGTGGGGGGATAATGTGTGTGTGTGTGTGTGTGTGTCTGAGGGAGAGGGAGCGAGCGAGCGAGCGAGTGAGTGTGTGCACATCTCTGACAACAAATGTTCATTGTCCAGAGAGGGCCTCTCCCATGATTACAGGGATTCATAGTACTCAAAAACACTGACCATACAGAACATCTTGTAACTGTAACCAGCCACTGACAAAGCTGCGGGCTAAAACAGACAGACACTCAGAGTGGTACGATGATGATGAAAGAAAATGTGAGGCGGGCGGGCGGCGACTTTCAACTCTGGAAAAAGTTATTGCGTTCATGTACATGTGGCCTGTTTTCACCCGTGGTGATTTTTTTTTTTTTTAAAAGAAGAAGAAAAGTTTTTACACCAAACTCTGTCCAGTTTTTTTTTTCATCAGACAGCCCTCATATTATCTCTCCTCTCGATCAAACAGTTATATAAATTATAGGGTTTACAGTGTTTCACACAATGAAGAGATTTGGACCGTGCGACAGACAGACAGAAACATTTTCCGACCACAAATGCAGACCAGGGAGCAATTAGGCCGGAGCAGTCAACTGCCCTTGGCTTTGCTCGGTCCCCCTTGGCCTCTTCTCCCTCCCAGACCAGAGATAATGTGATCAGACTCTGCACATGGCTCTTCAGATGTGTTTCATGAGGAATTTGACAGTGATGGTGGGAGGGAGGATGAGAGGGAGGGAGGGAGGGAGGAGGGCAACAGGTTACCACGGGAACAGACAAATCTGTGGCCTGATTTTGATCATCTCGGATGCCAGTCATCAGCCTGCCAACCCGTTCAAGTCGTGAATTTTTGTTTTGTAATCAGCTGCTATATTTCATGTGATGTATCTCTTTTTTTTCTGGTTGCTGCTAATGTGGCTTTAGATTTTATACAGTTCATTATGCTACATTGCTTTCATGTTTCTGATGGGTACTCCAAATAAAGTGAAAAATAATAACTATCCTATAAAAAAAGGACATTTTAAATGTTTGCTGAACTCCCTGACAACAACTCTGTCGTAACTATAAAGCTTGGAGGAGTTTAAATCATAAGCAAGGCTCTCACTAGGATTCAATTTGTCCAACAAAGTACAATATCCTCATATCTGTTGAAAGAAATAAAACAGAGACCTGCAGAAGTCTGTTGTTGTCGAATAGTGGTTTGGGATTTTTATTAGCTCCCAGTGAGCACTTCAACAGCAAGAACATTCACAGTCAGTGAGATCACTGAAGTCAGGTTAATGGTTTTGTTAAGCTGCAGAAGAAAACATCTCCCGATATGAATGGCGAATGTCATGACTTGGCTGGTTCCATTCCCTCCAAGACGAAATTTTAAAATCACCTCCGAGCTAATTTGCACAACAGGTTGAAGAGTGTTGAATTAACCAAAAAAATTAAAACCAGAAAAGTCAAAATATCAAGTATAGTATCATCAGCAAAAAGTCAACACCTTGACCTGGGCCAATATATTTTTTTTTTTTACCGAAACAGCAAAAAAAATTAAAAACAATATTGGCCCAGCTAGACTGCTATTTGCCACACACATTTTAAAAAAAAGAGAATTATTTTATTATAGAAAATTATGTACGTAAAAAAGTGCATTTGCATGCAACGTGTATTGCGTCTGTTTCCCTGCACGATGGAGGAGAAATGTGGGATGAAGAGTAAAGGTGTGTGTGCCAAAGACGCCATGCGCCCGCAGGCCGCAGAACGTTTTCTCTGCTGCTGCATGACGAGATGAAAATGGCACAATTTCACTTTATAATCGCTCGTTGCCTGCAGGTGTAAACCTGTGAAACGTGTGAGCCCTTGTTCCTCCACTGTCCTTCTACAATTATCAACCGGTTCCAGTTGACTACTGTAACGTTGCAGGCGAAGCGATGTAATGTGTTGGCACCGAGTATTTCACTTGTTGTTTTTTCTGCAGACTTTTGTCACACACTTGGAGAGAACTGTGCCGCTTTAAAACTGACTCAATGACGCACACGGGTTGTAATTGACCTGTGACGCGGAATTAAATAGACATTTTTAAATAAACATTAAGAAATACGTACTTTTTTTCCATCCATGGCAAAAATGAAAAAGAAAAAAAGAAGGTCTGAGCTGTGTCATCAGCACCTTTCACTTTACGCACACTGGGATGACGCGCGGCAGATACAGGTGTAAAACCACCCAAACACTCTGCCCGAACTGACGAAGCCAATTTAAACTGTGCACAGTGTAAATATTGAAAACGCTTCTCGGGGGTGGATAGAGAGACGCGCGGAGGAATCGAACGCTGTTGGTAAATGATCTGGTTTGTCACTGCGCAACTCTGCGGCACGAACGACGAGCGCCAGCGGGATCGCCGCGCGACTCGCTCCCGAAATACACCTCTTCTCTCGGCTGGTCCCCGCTCCTCTGTGACCGAGGAGGACCGGCAGGTTACTGGGGGAGTGTGTGATTCTACATTAGTCTGAAGGGAATGCTGCACGGCCCACGGCGGAGTCGCTTGGACGCGCGCGCAAAAAAAAACCCACCACCCAAAGTCCAAAACCCAAAGTCACCACGGAGGGATGTCAGCGAGAATTCAACCGGCTCGGTTCCTAAAAGCTCCGGTTACGACTCGCTGGTTGCGTGTGTGTGTGTGTGTGTGTGTCTGTCTGTGAGTGTGTGTGTGTGTGTGTGTGAATGTGTCAGTGAGATGAGCGCTTACCATCAGTAGAGGTCCAGGTATCCTCGAACGAAGTGAATGTGAAAGGCAGTCCCAGGCGTAAAAGCCGAAAAATGAGCCTCAAAGGAGAAGTTCTGTGCCTTTTTGGCTCATTAATCCGTTTCTTCCCTCGACACCTCTGCACGGACCAGGGCGGGACAGGGGTCGGAGCGAAGGCCGGCGCGCTCGGGCTCTGCTGCGGGGTTTTTTCCGATCCGTCTCCAGTACAGTTCGTGAGGGCAGGCGGCGCGCAGAAGGGGGGGAAACTTTTCAAATGATCCAGCATCTATGGCTCCTTGCAGTTTTTATCCCTCCCTGCCTCCTCCTCCCTCTCTGCCTCCCTCCCCGACCCCCACCTCCCTCATCTGTCTCAAACACCTTGGATAACCCCCCTTCTCTCCTCCTCCTCCTCCTCCTCCTCCACTCAAAATAAAGGGCTCGTTGCGCGCTGCATTTTTTCTTCTTCGTCTTTTTAATTACGTGAAACTTTGCCACTTTGCATTTAAATTGCCGGGATCGAGACAGAAAACTTGTTGCAAGCCAACATCGTGACCCTCTAAAAAACACAACAAACCAAAAAAAAAAAAAACAGTTTAAAGAGAACTTGGCCACAGATTTATCAAAATGTTGGGAAAATTAACTTTAAAATTTCATTTTTTTAGACGAAAAATCAAATCAGACAAATAAGGCCTATATCAAAGTGATGTCTCTCTTTCTTTTTGACCTGTCACTCATCTTCCCAACATCAATTTCATTTTTTCATTTGTCTATTTCTTTTTCTCCTTAAGCAGTGAGATTTAGATCTGGCCCCTAAAGGCCTCCAATAGAGTTAATAGGGCCCTTAATAGTTTGTCATTTGTTGTCAATGACATAAAGAAAGATACTTTAACTCAACAGCTACTTTTTTTAAACAATTTGTTTTAGGGTTAACATATTTTACGGGGCATATTGTAGATGTACATATGCATATCAGTTAAAAGAGCTTTAAATGAGAAACTCATTTAAGAATGATTTTTTTTTTTTTTAAATATCATGACATGATGGTAAATCTATAGACTCTTCATCTAACAAGTTGTGCGCAACAAAGCTTTCCATTGTGCTCATTAGTGTGTAAAATAGAGGGATCCCTCGTCGGGGAACCGTGGAGGTCCACGACCCCAATTGTGAATCTTTGTCCTGAAATAAAAGATTTCCCCAAAGAGCAACAAGATCATCTGAGGAATCCCGTGATCAATCGGATCAGATGCGGCACTAAAATGCTCATGTGCAGCTGTAATAAAGTCATTGTTTTACGATGACCTTCACAATTCATTCCTTTATGTCATTCAATATAATCCCACAGATGTTTACTCGCCGCATTTGCCAATAATTCACCCGGAGCAGGCAACAAGTAACAGACTTGTTGCCTGCTATTGTTTGAAGGAAGCAGCTTTTTGTTAATTGTAGGAGCCGTTCGGGGCAAACTCTGTCAAGCTTCCAGAGTCTTGGTAATTTCCGTACAATGACCAATACTAAGGTGGATTAACTATCTGATAGATTGCATATCTCGGTAATGTGTCATTGTCATAGCCCAGGGATTTACCCCCAGGTAATGATTGAAAAGTCCACAGATTCTGGCCCCACACTTGGCTGCCACGCATGCCATTTGCTGCAGTGTGAGAGTGCATCCAAAAAGTGGTAAAACACGCAGACATCCTGGACTGAAACGTGTCCATAAAGTTTAATTTCCAAAGTGAAGCAAGTTTAATCCAAAACTCTCCAGCCAAAAATAAGGGTCGTTTCTGAGACTCTGCTTTAACACAGTGATTAAAAAAGAAAGAAAAAGAAGGCCAGAGGGATTCTTTTATGTTTTAAGTCTGCTCTGGGGAGAATCAGAGAATTTATTTAGTTAATCATTATTGATCTCCTCAGTCAACCTGACAGGCTTTGGTTGGAATGTCTTGTGTCCCATTGAGCTCTTGACTGCTGGGCCTTAAAATACATCCACATGCAAAAGATGCAGATCATCGGCATGTTGTGTGTGTGTGTGTGTGTGTGTGTGTGTGTGTGTCTGAGTGCATCGGTGCATTCATGTCCGTGTGGGTGTCCGTGTCCATGCACACGTGTGTGACTCAGGCCACTAAGTGTTCCTCACCTCCGAGCACATACCATCTGCATGACTCTCGATGCCGGAGCTCAAGCTGTGATTGTCTCATTTCAACTCCGTTACTAAAACCATTTGTGTTTCGGGCGACCTTGTCATGCACAATTTATTTTTGGTGAGACCTGAGGCCTTTCTTTTCATATTTCATGTTTTCACTTTAGACTTCTAATGACTGGGACTAATCACGACGATGACCTAATACTGCAGCAGAATATTAAAAATGGATCAAATACTGCTTCTTCTTTTTTGGTCAGCCTCACTGCATGATTTCATATCATAACATGATCGGAAATACATTTATATTAAATACAGCTGATGGTTCTTCAACAGCTCTTATATGATCTTTCATATATGATCTGTCTGTAATGTGTGTTTCCATTTTTTTTTTTTTTTTTTACAGTTTTACAGCTATGAATTACTAAATGATATTGCTGAACTACTATGAAAACGATAAGGTTTTTAAGGTTATGTTTTTAACTTTAAGTCGCTGATTTGCAACTATCTTTAATATCATCACATATCATGTATCTTGATCGGAACATTGCTGCACCTTAAAAAAAAATGTTTTTCTTAGTGGTTAGACATATGATGTCATATTACTTCCCTTCATTTTATTACCCTTTTCTGCACTGTATCATGTGTGACAAGAAAATCGGTGCAGTGTTACAGAGGCATCACAATAACTCTCTGTTTTAGGTGAATTACCAATGGGCAAATTACTTTACAACAAGATGTTTCTGTGACATTACAGGATATGAGATACTGATGTGTCAAGGACAACCAGACAAGACCACACAAGCAACACCTTAGACCACAAGATGCAAACTGCAGATTAGCCTCAAAAACAGACGGAATGAAAAAATGAAAAAAGGAACACAACAAATAGACAACGGTGTTGTGCAGCTATTTGTTATGCTCAGATAAGATAAAGAACAACCTGTACAGTACGTGGACCAGTGATGGAAAATGAAAACTTGGTCTCTCATCAAACACCATGGAGGACGCGAGGCTTGGAACGAATGGGATTAAATACTGTACTACATTAGTGTATCTTGTTTGAAAATGATTGGAAAGGAGTCATGACAAGCGAGGCTAAATACACCAACACATTTGATTAATATTATTTTTCATGTACACATTAATGAACGTAATTATATGTTTTACCAAAGAAAGGTTTTAGGATTATAGCAGATGTGCTTCAATGACATTGTTTTTTGGGTGGACCTGCGTCTCTTGTTGACGGCAGCAGGATCACGTTGTGTGGTTGATGTGGGTTTGGCAGAAAAAAGGGAGAAATTACTCACACAAGAAATAAATCTTATGATTATTATTCCAGTACTGCTTTGATGAATATTGAACGTGTCATGCAGGATGTGATGCACATCGCAGGCGCTTGACGGAAAGGAACAACAAGATTTACGTTTTAGCGGTAAATGATTACTCTTATTTCACAACAAAACTGTTTTTCAAGTTCAGGCATATGGTTTTCAGATAACTGCATAGCAGCATGTTCACTTAATGTAGATGGTTTTCATAGTCATTTTTCCAAGTTGCACTCTCTTAATTAATTAATCTCACTGCTGACGGCATTAAGGCGAAACAACGATGCCCTGCCATTGCACGCTCTTAGCTTTTATACAGAATCAAAATAAAGGTGCAACACTCACATTCGAAAGGTTTTTACAAGCCAGGCTTCTGCCGGAGCACTTCAAGATAGGATGTCCCCTTCCGAGGTGTTGACCAGGCTTAGCCCCTTTGAGCCCCTCCAGTTCCGAAGGAGATTACCAGCTGCGGGTGGCTCGGACCAACAGGCAGCGTCTCACTGACTTATTTCACTACTTACGATATGAACCTCTGATCTCACAGTCTGAGTCCGTGTGTGTGTGTAGACAGGGATATCATCTAAAAAGTGCCCGATTTGAACTCGTAGTATGTCATGCCTCTAACCATTAAGCCATTTCGCCCTTTTTCTTTTTTTTGCACATAATAGATTTGTAAAAGTGACCGTTCAAACCTGGGGAGAGTTCACCTGCCGTCACTTCTCTTGGAGCGAGCGGAGCACAGTCGCAGAGCTCACTTATCTTCTGACATTTGCCTTTGGCCATTTAGGGGAGAGGTCAGCGGCGCTTTGCTGCTTTCACGTCAGTTGGGAGAGTGGGGTCGTTGCACCTCTGTGTGCCCGTGTCACTAAATCCTGCTTGGAGCCGCTCACCTGTGAACGCCAGCCCTTCATCAGCAGTAGCTCAAAGGTGACCTGGCCACATAGACCCCGAGCCCAATGTCATAACACACCTCCATTTTCTCTTTCTTCTCTTCCAGACGCTCCGTGAAGTGTTCACTAGTGCCGACACGCGCCGCAGCCATTGATCAGACCTCAGCTTTCACTAATGCTCGGACTTCTCATTGGAACATTCTTCAACACAGCCGCCTCGTGTTTCTTTGGGTGCTTGGGCCGCTTGTCCTGTAATCCCCTAAACCAGCCCAGGAACCTGAAAGCCTGTAAGTGGTGTGAGGGGTTAAGGGAGGGAGAAGGACAAGGGAAAAAGAGTACGAGGATGATTAGACAAACTATTTTAATCCCCGTAATGGAATTGGCATGTAAACTTATGAACCTAGAAGTAAACAGAAAGAAAATGGAGAGGGATGGATGTTGAATTGGTCTGAGCCTTTCCGGGGGAACAGTGTTGAAACTCACATCTCGCCCCCTCCAAACTGCTCGCGACCCCCCCTTCACCAGAACAAAGATAGGTCGAAGTCTTTCCGGCCCATCTCCTTCAGCAGACATCCCTGTTTAGATAAACACAAGTTTCCTTCTACAAAGAATGCTTAGGTTTAAAGTCATCGATTTTTCTTTAGGTTTTCCTTCTTGTGCTGTCGTCAAATTTGTCGAAAACATTTTTGGGCCTGAATAGTTAAGAGGCTATCAGCAGCCTGAGTTATTTCAATGATAAGATAAAAAGGATCTGGGATCAGAATAAAGAGTGTCCATGCCCAGCCATCATCTCATACGACACTCTTGCTGGAGAATATCATCAGACCCATTAGAGAGAGAGATCACCAGTGACACTCCAGCGTATGCGATTAAGGTTTGGTCCGCGGAGGCTGTGGAGCTGCCGGCTGCCATCCTGCCAAGTGAGTGGCAGGACTTTAATGTCCCTCCATCTCCTGCTGTCGCTGCTGCAAACCTTCCCCTGCCAGATGTTATCAAAGGGAGCTGGTCAAGTGAGTGGTGGAGGGGGCCTTTTTTAGGCCTTTCTTTCCCTCTGTCAGGGTGCAAGGAGACACACTCGGGCTTCAACACTGTCCAGACGCAGGCTGAGTGTGGCAACGCCTGATGCCGGGACTCTGGGGGGTTGCACTGGGAAAGTTTCTCAATGGATTAAAAAGCTTTTTTATCACCATTTGGACCGGCACTTGAAGATACTCCTTTAATCTGAGAGGGGAATTGACTTTGCCCACACCATAGTCCCTAAGAGGCCAAGCTAAGAGGGAGTCGAATAAATTCCCCAGCAGTGGCGCTGGCTTAGTTTAAGAGTAGCTCTACTCAAGGGCTATGTTCTGGAGCTCAGCAGAACAATAGCTTGCACGTGAATAAAGGGAAATTGACCAAAATAGAACGTTATACAATAACTTTACAAGAAAATATTGTGATGTGGTGTCCTTGGGTGTAATGTGACCATTCTCAAATTTGAAGATCTAGAAATCTTGGCAGGCCAAACTGTAATATCCTCACATTTGGGTCATCCATTTACTTCAAATGTTTTCCAATTTGACTTTCACCAGTCACAATAAAAGAAGGGTAGACATTTCCCTATGTTTTCCTGAACTGATTTCCATACAGTCACCTTAACTGACCTTAACTTCAGAAAATGCAGAAGTCTCAAAATCATTGAGACACATCAAACTCTATGTCAAGTACAGCTTCAGTGGTAAAAAGCTCTAACCTCATAAATCAGAAATGGACCAGAGACCAGCCACAGCCATCCCAATAAAACGTTGTGAAGTAAGACATCAACACAAGAAAACTAAAAGAGGTGGAGCCCAGTCAAAGCCTTCTGCCATCATTTCCAAAATTACCAGCCCTCTGTATTATAGTTTCACCACATCTCCGGTGCCCAAAGCTGTCGTAGCATTTAAGGCCATGAAGAAGCTCTTAAAGGGGGCGAGTGTCAACATCGTCTTTTCGAACCGTGACATTTAATACAGCATGTAAATCACTCCTGGGACCTGTTACTGCTTCAAGAATGCAATTGCATACTTTCAAATAAAACATGAAAGGGCCCAACAAGTTTTAAAACGCAGTGTGTGCTCTCAAGACGGCAGGAAGGAATTCCAAGCAGTTGGAAAATGCTAACATCCAAGAGGAGGGGAGAGTGTTGAAACAGGAAAAAGAAAAGAAAAAATAATACAGTTCTCATTTTGATAATATTGTTTTCGACCTGAGCTCTATTTTACTGATTGTTGCAGTTAAAGCTGAGCCTTCGCAGAGCGCTTGCACCAGTTCCTGTTGCCACAGCTGTCGGGCCCTGTCCTCTCACATTACCCACAGTTTACAGTGATAACATTGGCTGATCCACCACTTGAAAATTCATAGTCATTTTTACTTAAACAATGGGTCTTCAGTTTCAGACAAAGATAAGAGAAAAAGCGCCCTCCCCATCTCTGGCAAAATAAATGTCACCCGGCCAATTTCATCAGCTGTAGCTAGCTAGCGGATTAAGCTAACGGTAGCTTAGCGTATTGATTAAAACATTTTTTGGTGTCTCCAGGTGACTTGTTTTAAAACGAGACTCTTGTAAAGAAAAAAAAAGAAAAGAGGGGGATTTAATTTGCACTCGCTCAGAATATACAGGTGCTAAAACACCGAAGCTAAAGCTGCATGTCCCGGGAAAAGGGTCAGCACCCCCCACGAAAGATAGAAAATAAGGTCTTCTTCTTGCATGGCAGCTTTTGATACTAATATTTAAAGGACATTTGTTTATGTATTCAGTCTGTTTCCCGATCGGAAAAAGCAGCAGGATTAGGAATAAGTGATGTGCTAGGATAGGCGTACGGTATCTCAGGTAGTGACAGCACGGGATTGTGTGAGCAAAAACTTTTTCCATGAACACTGATTAAAGAGAAGACAGAACAACAAAAGGTGAGCCTAAACTTTGTGAAAGGTCACGTGGTTTTCATCTCAGTTACTGATCTATACTATATCAGGACTGTAGGCCAATAGCCATGGTCTCTGAGTAATCTACACATGCTGTGCAATCGCCTCCCTGACGGATGATGTGCTCGACTCACATGTCAAAACACTAATAAAGGCAACATGAATTGATTTATTAGGAGAGACGGATTTGTTTATCAAACTCGGGGTCTCCAGCTTGGATATTTGTCAAAGTGAATTTTTTGGCAATGTCAACGCTGCACAACAGCTGGACGCCGAAACATAGAGAAGGAGACCTTTGTCATAGGGAAGCTAGTCGAAGAAATCTAGGTTACACTTGACGGATTTGAGAGTATCACTATACGTGTTAGTCACTTCATACAGGGACATTAATTCCGAATTTCTCTCAGTGAAGTGACATTTTGTTACATTCAACACCAGTCAATGATTATTTCTTATGGCGCAGGCTATAAACTTATGTATCTCAGCTTTTGTGTGGTACACATTTTTCCGTATGTGAGAAATAACATCTCCATGGTAACTTTTCAGGATTTCAGTGTCCATAAAATGTACTGTAACAGTGTAAACTGAATTATACGGCTGCCAGAAATGACAAGTTTCCTCTCGGTGATACGGTTTGTTCGCCAGCCTAATCCAGTCTGAGCAAAGCTCCTGTGTTTGTAAAGCACTTCAAACCACGGCCCAGTATCCAGTGACTCACTCCTGACGTAATATTTCACGGTGCAGTCGGATGTTACTCTCGGGGGTGTCTGGCCTGCTGCTTGGGATTTGGCACGGAGCAGTAGGTGGTCAGGCGATTAGGTCACCACACAGCCCAGAGATCCAAGAATGCTGTATCCCAGGTTTTGTGATCTGCCATGCTTCCGATCTCTCTGTGGGAACCAATATGTTGCATGCCTGTTCCATGGAAAATGCGCTTAGGCTGGAGCAGAGTGGAGCGAGTAGCCTCCAGGTTCCACCCAGCACCACATAATTAAACTAGGAGGGAATTTTACACACTTTAAAGAGAGAACCTCTCCACTTTGCTTTTAGGGGAAGCAGCATGTAATTGCTTTTGCTGGAACGGTCGACGTTTAAGGAGTGGTCGGAATATCTTGGCGACCTTGGTAGCAACAAAGCTCTCGTGCTTGGAAGTATGAACCTTTTGTGGTTGTTTTGGGAGGAAATTCTTCAAAAATGACCATGACGTGACATATACACTCTCAACCACTATTTGTCAGTGTGCTGCCTTGGAAGCTACGTTAACCCTTTAACGAAAAACTGAGGGACATATTCAAAAAGCAGGTCACTTCAACAGCCATGAGCAGATATGGTGTTGTAGGAAAAAAAGGTACAGGGAGAAGGGCTGCACTACTGAAGAATTCCCTTTTGCAGGATATCCTATGATCTTTTTCTGGATGGCTGACTGAAAACTTAATTTCTAGCTGGGCTTGTAATTGTAGGTCATTTTGCTCTATGAGTGCAATTGCAGATTTGATAAACAAGGTCCTCTGGCAGTGCACTGTTTACTTTCAGGGCCTTGATTTGAGAGCTGCAGCTCAGGGGTGGGATACAGTTTACCCCACATACACTCACACAGACAGGCTAACACAACATGCTGTATGTGTGCGGGCACGGTCACGGACAAATGCACACCTTGGACCAGGGCTGCTGTACCATTTTGTCCAGACAAAAGTTTTTGGTGTTAAGGTTGGTGTAATTCATATTTTTTGTATCGTATCCCATAAAAATAACAATTTTCTGACTTCCCTAGCCTGTCCGTGTCTCATCCCCAAACCAATGTGTTCCTACTGAAGATGGAAATCTTCAACAACAGGTCACAAATAAAGAAAAAAAAAATGCATTTCCTAAAACAGCCTGGCATGGTAGGTTTTAGCAAACATTACACAAACGGGAGTAAATATGGCATTTGTTGGGGATTTTTCTTTCAGCCACAGCCAGTTTATCAAGTCAAGTGCAGATCGCAAGTCAGATAATTACGAGGCCGGATGTAACTCAAGTCGTTGACTGCTGGGAAGCTCTTAAAAGCATGCTTAGTCATATTATCTGTAATTCTACGTCAAATCAAGCGTCTTGGTGAAAGAATGCTTCGCAGGCGAGGGGGTTGGATTGCCAGCGTGATGGAATACGAGAGGCAGCTCGGTTCTGTCGTAAAAGATGCTTTAGACTCCACAAACAAACACAGGCTCAGCACAAATAAAGCTAAAACAAGGGGGAGGGGAAGGCAGTCGGATTCATCCGTTTCTGAGACATGCTAATGGACGGAGCTAACTGAAGCCACATTTTTCTGCTCCACCACTGGTCCCTGGGGGCCGGGGTTGAGATGACACAAATTTTCCGCTGACAATAAAATAAATAAATAAGCAAACAAAGGGCGGGTGATTCTGAAATGAGTCAGGAGCATTAAGACTAATTGTGCTTTTTTTTAAAATTTTACTGCAGGAGCATAGTTGAGGGCTGCAGCTGATCACACACAGAGACTTAAGCGAAGATGGAGCCAGGGCCTCAGAGCGCCCGCTGCACCAAACCATACTGAAAAATGAGCATTCACTTTTTTTCCCCCCAGAGGAGTAAAAACCCATAAAGTCTCCACAATGCTAAAATTTAATTTATAATGATTGTATGTTTATATGTGCATCAGTATCCCAATATCATTGAGGAAATACAAATACGCCATTTCTGTGTCCACGCATGCAAACACGGTATCCTTTTCACAGAAAACCCAAATATGCTCCCACCAAAAGACATTGAATGAAAGCTTACCGGAAAAAAACCCAAAAACAGTTCAATGCAAATACCGCAGTTTTAGTGATATTAGCCAGGATAATGATGCATGTGTTGTTATGAAATCGTATTCCACTTTTGTGGTTTGGCTCACTTTAAATTGTGTCGGAGGGCTCATTTGAAATGTTTTGTTTATTTATATGAGCGGGGATATCCGGGAGCAGGATCTAAAAAAGATATGTATAAACATGTAATCCAAAATTTGATTTTAACCAGAACACAACCAAAAAATCGGAAAAAGAAAGAAACAGCGCATGTGACTAAACCTCCTTCCCGCACTCCATCCGACGCCAACACCTCCCAGCCCATGCAGCGTCGCTCTCCTCAGGAGCCGAAGGTGCGAAAAAAACGGGAAGCCCAATCCCTGCTGCGGGAGCGTGCAGGTCCCCATGGCAGCTGCTCAAACACGGCAGCGCTTGGTGTTGGGTTTACTGCCAAATTTGTTGCGTTGCTCCACCGGTTTCCCTTCCAGTGCTTTACCCCACCCACGGGGAGTCCTGGTCGCAGCAGGGGAGTGGAGGTGAGAACACAGGATGAGGGAGGACAGGAAAAGAAGAAGAGGGGGGGGGAAGAAGGGCAACTCAGTGGCCCCCCATCGCTCCTTCAAATCACAGTTGTCCAAGGTTTTCCTGTCCACTCCTCCTATCACGGAACCGCTACAGTTATGTATTTACATGATACACAAGTATTTAAGTTTTTCCCCCCCAAAAAACCTTTAAGGTTCATGGTCAGACCCGACACAGCCTCCTCATTAATTTCAATGAGAGAAGAAAAAATAGTTGAACCTGGAAGACGGTACAACCTCATTTATAGCGGCCAATCAAATTCACGCACATGATCCTGGCATAGCCAGGATTTTTTGGAAATACTGACGTAGGGGTCCAAATTCCTCCAGCAGGCCGGCCTCTGTCCTGAAAAAATCTTTGACAGACCACCAACCAAAATACTCACCAAAACATTGGGGGGGGGGGGGGTAGTTGGAAAGAATGTTGTGTTTTATTTTCTACATAAAGCTCTATGCTATATTTTCTTGTTGTTTCAAGCCTTCTCCACACTTCAAGCGGAGAATTCCAAAATCGCTTTTTGCTCTTGGCCACCAAAACAGTCAAGTTTGTAGGATATTTGATATAAAGCATATCAGTATCTTAACAAAACAGTATTTTTATAGGTTTGTAACTGAAGAATTTAAACTCATTTCATTAAAGCCCCCAAAGTTCCCAGAACCATTCCCCAGAACACTACCTCAGTGTCCTGAGCTTTGTAATGTTAAAAACAATATTCGACTCCATGAACATGGTAACCCCTGCCAGTGATCCTTTTCCCAGAGTTATTAAATCTTGTCACAGTATTGTAAACCACTGTGATGTGTTTTGGCAACCGATTAGTCTCTAAAATTGTGTATTGATCAAACAAGACTTTGTGGATCTTACAAGAATTTGAAAATCTTATCTTACCTTTGCCTGCTTACATTCAGCTGGAGGTTGTACCAGTCGGTGCCATGCTCGAAGGCACTTCAGCCGCATTTGCCTGTGAGGAATGGAGGAACTACAAATTTGCCGTGTTTTTTCCTGGTAAGTTTAACACGCTTCCATGCAATCCGTATTGCAAACACCGAGGTGACTCCGACTTAACTCATCCACCTTTTCGTCATTTCGCCGCGATACCAAAATTAGCAAACGTGTTCTGAATGAAGGCTCCTCAAGAGGGGTTGTTGACAAAAGGACAACAAACATTTACAGAAGCTGCTGCACCCTCCTTGGCATGGACGAGCGGGAGATGACATCAGAGGAAATCTCAATAATTCACTGTTTACGTGGTTTATTTTGGGTCTCGAGTCTGTGTAACTCCGCAGTGTTTCAGAGGCTTTAAGGACACGTCCAACCACCGGGGCCTCAGCCGTTGTTATTATTGCCTGCATCTGTCGAAAGCCAAATAATGGCGGGTGGTCACCTTTCATCAGGGAATGATGGGAATGGGTTCTGTAAGGTGAAACCGTACGACGCAGGCATGGCTATGACATCATTGCGTTTAAGAAAAAAAAATATTCTGTCCATTTGCTTGCAGTGACAGGAACCATCTGGGCCGGGTTTGGAGAAGGCGGGATGATCAAGGGAGAAGCAGTGTGTGTGTGTGTGTGTGTGTGTGTGTGTGTGTACTTGTGATAGCCTACGTACATGGTAGAGAATGTGTGAATTTGTTAAGCCCACTTTTACTAAACATTTGTATTTTGGGGTTCACTGTCGGTTTTTAAAGATAATCGCCACAAAGCTGTTAAACCCACTTTGGACTTTGAGCTTCAAGGTGCTTGCAGGAGAACGATGTGCGAGATCGGAAAAAGGAATGTGAGGTTTCTGGCTAAATGTCGAGTTCACCCATAAACACGGAGATAATATTGGTCCAGAGTCGCTGAGCACCGATGCCCCTTAAAACTCTGTAACACTCTTCCGGGCTCTTCCACTAAGCTTATGCTATTTGTCTAACCCTGTCTGCACACACACACACACACACACACACACACACACACACACACACACACACACACACACACACACACACACACACACACACACACACACACACACACACACACACACACACACACACACACACACACACACACACACACACACAGCTAC